>NW_006791822.1:3028860-3064288 GCF_000442215.2 Lipotes vexillifer | reverse complement strand
AAAAAAAAAAAAAAAAAAAGGAACAGGATGCCCCACAAAGCATCAGGTTTTCTATCACTGTCACCATATTTGAACAGACGTTGGACAACCACCAGCAGGGATGATCCTTTAGTGAGTTGGGAGGCTGGACAGATGGAATCTAAAGCCTCTTGCATCTTTGAGATTGTAATAAAATACATGTAATAAAATACATATTATGGCAAGAAAAACAATACATAGGTTCTTATAGCATCACGTTATCATTGATGACAGCAGTATTGGTAATCATAATAACAACACTAATGGCCATATTAACACAGTATAAGACTTCACAATTGCTTACGTCTGGGGCATCATCAAAAGACATCATATATAAGCATTATTTCTCATCCCAATTTTACAGATAAGAAAATTAGGATGTTTCAAAGTGAAGTAACAAACAAAGGTAATGAAATTGCCTAAGCTGACAATAAGTCAGCAAAAATTAAGGAGGTTTTGGCTAAACTACTAACTGTGGTTAACTAGCTAATGTTGACTCTAGTATATCAGAGGCTTAGAAAGGTTGAGATGTAACGCCAGTAAAGTTTTGCCTAATGAAGAGCTGGCTGAGATGCCATGGATTATCGAATTTGATCTTCTGATGTTTAACAACATGTCATGCTGCAGAGCTTTGAGGAGTCCAGAGAACACTCAATTCCTGAATTACCTATTTTATAAGAGGATAGAGAAACTTCAGGCACTCTCTCTCTCCCCACTCTCCCCATCTCTGCCTTATTCTTTCAGACCAGATACTATAAATGACAAGGCACATTGCCACAAGAACCTCTGAGCTCACAGTTTTATAGCTTTGCAATCAGAGAAAAAAGGGATCTTTCCTGTAAGCTCTAATTTGAAAACTCCTGGGAAAGAATGCTGATTAGCATGAATCACCCATATACCAATCACCAGAGCCAGAAAATGGTGAAATGCCCCACATGGAGTTGTGCCCATCCTGTGGTTTAGTGGTGTGGATTACTAAAAGCAGGAAAAGACAAAGCAATGTATGTCCACAATACATATTTTCTTAATTGAAATAACTGAAATGTATAATAACCAGGCACTTCTAAATACATCTTTGAAATGGCTTTTTTTAGATGTGCATATATTAAAAAATTAAGTCTTCTAAACTTAGAGATTACTTGATCAAAAATATTATAATTTTACCTCATTTTTGGTTCTATTCTCCCTTATTTCTGTTTTTCCTTCCAGATTTTTATCATCTCACAGACATTAGTTAATTTGGCCATAATATGACTCTACTTCTGGTTCTGATTGTGAGAAGGAAGGGTACTTAGGAAGGAAGGGTATTCGTGGAACACATCTGAATACTGACCGCAGACCAGCAGCCTTCCAGAAGACACTCTTAGTGACGACAACTTCTTTCCAGGTGTCTTCACTCTTGGTAACTGTATATTTTAATTTTACAGAAAAAAACAAAAAGAAGAGAAGAAAGCCTTATTGTTAAGTTTCCATTCAGTGACTTATTGTAGATACAGATTCAGGTGTCGAGCAACTCTTTACTGATGCCTACTCTGTGCCACTGTATTAGACTTTACAGAAAGAATGATGATCAAGAGAGAGGTCTTTCATGGGATCTTCTTCCTAGATAGTGAGGAAGACAATAAACAAATAAGCAAATAAATAAGCTAAATAATCACAGGTTGTGAAAAATGGTATGAGATGAATAAACAGAACACTGTGATAGAGATAAGCAGGGAGTTCTAGGTCAAGGATGACTTTTCCAAGAAGATGAAGTTAAAACTAAAGTATGGAGAATGAAAAGGAGTCAGCCACTTTGAGACTCAGGGGAAGGTGCTGTAGGTCAGGGTTTCTCAACCTTGGCACTATTGACATTTTGGACCATACAATTCTTTATTGTGGGGGACTGTCTTGTCCATTGTGGGATGTTTAGCAGCATCCCTGGCATCAACCAACTGGATACCAGTAGTGGCACCCCTTCCCCACCCTAACTGTGACTGCCAGAAATGCATTGGCCTTTGCCAAATGTCCCCTGGGAGAAAAAAATCATCCCCAGTTGAGAACCACTGTTCTAGGCAAAGGGAATAAAGAATGTAAAATCCTTGAATAGCATGAGATGCTGTTAGGGAAGGATAGATCATTAGTCCATTCAGGGGTCTGCAGGCCTTGGCAAGAATTTGGATGTTATTTTATGTAAATAGTAAGCCATTGAACAATTTTAAGTTGGGGAGTAACACGTTGACATTTACAATAGGCTACTTTGGCTCCTGTGTGGGAAACAGATTTAAAACCATGAGGATAAATGAGATCTCAGGACCAGGCACTGTGGAACATTATTTATCTTCATTTAGAAGATAAAAGTAGACTGGAAAGTGTAAGAGAAAAACAGTATGAAAAGGAGCAACCAAAGAGGCTGGAGGAAAGCCATGAAAGAGGATGGTGTTACAAAAACTGGGAGGTGAGTCAAGGACGAAATGGTCGACTGTAACTAGATTTTTCTGGTTGGCCTCATCATCAAGTCACAGACTGATGATTTCTCTGGAATTGCACTGGCTTAGCTCATCTTCTTGCCTAACTACAATTGCCTCTACAAATCTTCTGTATATAATTCCAAACTAAACAACCTGTTCAAGAACTTATAAAGGCTTCCCATTATAGCCCTGCATTGGCCTTGTTCATTCCTGTTTCTAAAACTTTGCTCTTGAGGTAGACATGTTTCCTCCTCAGTGCCTTCAAATATGCCTACATATGAACCTTCCAAGCTGAAGCTCATATCTGATCTCCCACAGAAGCTTTCCCCAACAATTTTCATCCACATAGATGTCTCTATTCTCTAAAAAATCAACAAAACTTCCAGTTTTTCACTCTATCCGCTGAACACATTTGTTAAGGCTCATTGCCTGGAAATACAACAATGAAAAAATATGGTCCCTGCTCTCTAGAAGCTTACTAAGAAAATAACACTTGTCAATATTTCCTTGATGCATTTAGGAAAAAAGGAGTCTGCCTTATATCCAATCCTGAGGGAGCCATTCAGCTATTTCTCTATATTGTATTTCACTTTACCTCACCCAGCTGATTCATGCTTTGCCACGCCTTTAGATGTTGACTACCTCCTGTAACTATTAGATCACAGCTCCTCAGGATAGAATATTGCTACTCTTACCACTTATCAGTGACAGGGTGAATCTATCCTCAAGATGGTACATCTCCCAAAGTGTGAGTTATAATCACTCCAGAATAATAGTTAAGAGGCGTTTAAGTATGGTGGTGCTGATGATGTAATCTTTGGGTAGGCCTCATTCAAACAGTGTAAGACGATCTTTGGCATTCCAACTCTACTCCCTTTCATGATCGCAAGCCAGTGCGAGGTGCAGACATTTTTATTAATTTGGTTCCACCCAATAATAACTATTGAATCAAACATACACACATATCCCCCAACGACAAACAGTAATTCTCAGAGGCAATACATCTAAAACCTATGTTGTGACATTTCTAACTACAAAGTTTTCTAGGAGCAACTCCTGCCCTAAAATGCAGTGCACTGTCAATTTTCCTTTTTTCCATGTTTGCTTCAGGCTGCCCTCTTGATGCTTAACTTGTGACCTATTATAAGTCTATCATTTAAAACTCAGTACTTAGATATGCCAATAACTGGTAGAAAGTTTGAAATTACACGATGAAAAAAGTGTACAGTCAGGGTTTAGTCAAAAAATTTTTTAATTAATTAATTAATTTTTGGCTGCGTTGGGTCTTCGTTGCTGTGCACGGGCTTTCTCTAGTTGCGGGGAGCGGGGGCTACTCTTTGTTGCGGTGCACAGGCTTCCCACCGTGGCGGCTTCTCTTGCTGCAGAGCACGGGCTCTAGGTGCGCAGGCTTCAGTAGCTGCAGCACGTGGGCTCAGTAGTTGTGGCTCGTGGGCTCTAGAGCACAGGTTCAGTAGTTGTGGCTCACGGGCTTAGTTGCTCTGTGGCATGTGGGATCGAACCCGTGTCCCCTGCATTGGCAGGTGGATTTTTAAACACTGTGCCACAAGGGAAGCCTTTAGTCAAATTCTTGAGCAAGGTGAACTGAAGGGCATTCTTCTATAGTCTTGAAATGAGGAAGGGAGATAGTATGAGTCTTCATTATTCACAGTCCAAATTATTTTTCAAGAGTGCTCTGTTAGTTACATTTGCAAAGAAATATAGTACAACATAACTGTTATTATATAAATAAGTCCAGAAATGGTGAAAGAAGGGCAAGTCTGTCTCAGGAAGTTATGAAAGGTTCCAGGGAAGAAGTACTCAACTGAGACCTACAGGATCTTGAGAGAACCTAGTAGAATCAAAGAAGTGCAAGGAGTTCAGTATAGCTAGTGTGGAGTAAATGGGCAAGAGTGGTAGATGAGATTAACAGTCTGGGGCCAGATCATGAAGAGGATGGGGGCCCCTGAAAAAATCTTGGTGAGGAATATCATGATTATATTTTCATGTTAGAAAAACTATTAATAGGCTGGAGGTTGGACTGGAGTGGGAAATAACCAGATGCTATTGCAATAGTCAAGGGAGATGAGTTAGGAGAGATGATTACTTGATGGATTAAGACAGTGAGAATGGAGATTAAAAGGAGAGGTGGATTTGAGAGATCCTTAAGGAGATGAATCAACAGAATTTGATATTAGGATAGAGGAAATGAAGGAAATGTAATATAGGGGTACCCATGGATTCCTGACTTGGGCAACTGGGTGCTATTATCTGAAATAGGGAATGAAAGCAGGCTAGGTTCCAGATGGGTGGGAAGAGATACGGCAGTAAGAATAGGGAATGGTAAAGATGCCCACGTCAACTTGGGACATAGTTAAGTACCTATATGAAATCCAAACGAAGATGCTGTTGCTTAAAAGTGTCTAACCTGGGGGCTTCCCTGGTGGTGCAGTGGTTGAGAGTCCGCCTGCCAATGCAGGGGACACGGGTTCGTGCCCCAGTCCGGGAAGATCCCACATGCCACGGAGCAACTGGGCCCGTGAGCCACAATTACTGAGCCTGCGCGTCTGGAGCCTGTGCTCCGCAACAAGAGAGGGAGTGATAATGAGAGGCCTGCGCACCGCGATGAAGAGTGGCCTCCGCTTGCCACAACTAGAGAAAGCCCTCGCACAGAAACGAAGACCCAACACAGCCATAAATAAATAAATTAATTAATAAAAAAAAAAAAGTGTCTAACTTGAAGATATACATTTGGGAGTCCATGGTGCCCAGGATACTTACTAGGTAAGTCCATCATGGGGAAGAGATTGCTCAAGGAGACGAGGACTAACAACAAAAGAAAATGGATAGTTTGGAAACACAGAGGGCACACATAAGAAGAAAAATATTTAAAGTGCATCAAAGAGGTAGTTGCAGAACCAGGAGAAAGTGGCACTAAGGAAACCAAGGGTAGAATTAATGGTGCTATTTTTTAAACGTAGAGTATTTTTTCCCTCATTCTCCAAACGTTTTAAATTTCCTGAAGGCAAGAACCATGTCTGAAAATTCATTGTATTTTCTTGAGTGCTCAATTCAGTGAAGGGAACATTAAATGTTCAGTAAATTCTCATTGATTCAGTCCCAGGTACTCTTCGCTTATACCGACCTGAAACGTTTCTTCGTTCTGTTTCTTCAAATAAACGTTTAGAGTTACCTACGAGTTTAGTTAAATCAGTTTTTATAATCTCTATGTTGTACCTGCAACAGCTTTGAAATGAGTTCCAAAACCTTACTACTTATTGAGAGGGATCTGTAGACAGTGGGTTTTTCATTTACTACTGTTCCTAAGAAACAAGTTATTCCAAAACAAAGTTTAGCCCATTCCCCAAGCATTAGCTTGCAACTGAAAACCTGTTGAAAGCACAGTAAGGAGGCAGCCACATTTTTCTCACAATTAACCATTAACCGGGTCAACGTGTTTATTAAGTCTTTCAATTTATTAATAGTCACGAAACAACCAGCTGGGGGATATACACTCATACCAATGGAAGTCATTTAACTGCAAACAGATGCTAAAGAGAACTGCGTATTCGCAAGGGTTTCGAGGCCAGGCAGTACAGGTTTTCTCTGAGGTAACAACTCCTAACTTAAAGCCCAGTCCTTGGTGGATTCGCGTCCCTGAGCTTAGAAAATACTGAGTAAACAAACTACCAAAAGTATCGGAATAATCACCTCCACCTGAGGAGCTATCCCTTCCGCCCCTCTACACCACACAGACCAACCTGCAACCACCTTTCTCCAACAGTTAAGCCACAGCAGTCCGCTCCCGCCTTAGGAAAAATGGTCAAGCTTCTGCTCTCGCGGGATCTTGCGCCTCCGAGTAAGTCAACCGGATCGCGCGCCCCAACGAACCCCCGCGGGAACACAGTTCTGCAGGTCCCGAAAGCCGGGATATCGCGTGCGGGGGCGGAGCCAGCTCGTTGAGCATGAAGGCGGGGCCAGCTCCGAGGAGGCGGGGCGGGGGCGAGGCGGGGATTTGGGCGGGGCTCCCAGGACCTGTTGATCGCAGGTGTCACTGCCCTGACTGGCAGTGTTGAGGCGTGTGCGCATGCTCTGTGCGCTGGATCGCGCTTTGGGCGGCGACCAGTCTCCTCTGCTCTAGTTCTCGGTGAGCCCCGGTTAAGGTGGCAGCTGTTGGTGTGTCAGCCTGTTGTCAGCTTGAGGCGGAGCTGGGCCAGCGGGAGGTAGAAGGCCCGTATTTCTCTACCTGAGCCGCACGCTCCCCTCACTAAAAGGGCAGAGCTCAAGGTAAGTCTCCAAAACTAGTCCCTGGATGGGGGTCCAACGACCTGCTACCCCCATGGGCCTGACTCGGAGACCCTCATTCCAGTCCGAGGCCTCGTCTCTCCCCTCGCAGCCCCGCGACCTCCTCCCCCACCCTCCTCGGGGCAGACTCAGGGCTCTTTGCCCGGGTTCTAGCACCCGAGGTCACGCAGCTTCCCCGCCTCCTTCCCGCCGCATCCGGGATCTGGCGGAGATGCCTTTGGCCAGGCTGGAGGCGCGCGCAAAGGGAGGAGGTGCTGTACTTACTGGGTCGTGGTTGTTAGTTGCTGCTGTGTTTGAGGGCTGGCCAGGGGCAGAACCTGGGATCCTGCTGGGTCGCTTACTGCATTGGGATTATGAATATTACGCTTACCTGGCGCCTGCCCCTCACTTTTCAAGCCACTGCCTCTCCCGAGCAGCAGCTTTTGAAAGGGGTCCAGGTAGTTATGTTGCCCTCTTTGGAGAATAGATGATTCGTGAGAATCTTTGGGCTGGTGGTTTCTGGGTGGTAGTAGTAATTTAGAAAGTTAATGTTTAGCTTCTAAATGGCGACTTATGGGACGTTTACCAAACTACTTTTAAACATCGTTGGAGAACAGGAAGTACTTGCACAGGTGTAATATGGAGGGTTTCTAAAGCCTGCAATCTGAGCGTGCTCTGAGGTTTTGTTATCCTGCTACAAGGTTTTCTTTATCAATGCGAAGCCTGATTAATGCTTGCAAAATGTACTGCAAGGCTTTATTTGTTAGATAGCAGAGTTTGCCAAATGTTTTCTCATCTGGAAAAAAATATGTATTTTTTTGCAAGGAGTTTTCAAGGCTATTTCTGAGGGATGTTTAAATTTAGCAGGGTCTTTGTGATTAGGGTCTGATTCACTTTTAGTTCTGTTCTTTAAAGGAAAGCGTTGCTAATTCTCAATATTTAAAAGGAGGAGAAATTGCTAACAAAATTCTGATTGAAATGAACTTTTGGCTTAGTTAATACTTCCTGTTAGTTTAATTTTCTATGTCTTTTAAGTTCCATGATGATGGTCTAGGCATAAACCCTTAATCTTGTAAAGAGAAACTAAAACAAACGAAACTTATTCTGCAAAATCAGAATATATGATTTATCTACCATTGTTCATTATTCCAAACAGACAAACTCACTGTAGGTAGGAGTTAATTATGTTCTGAAAAAACAAGGTTTTTGTTTTTATTTTACATTTTAGACGTTTTTAAAATGAGCTCTTTGGACAATTTGCTTAGGTTCATGATTACTGGTGATAAATCATGATGGTGATTTATTCAACTCAACTCACTGGTAGTTAGTGTATTTTTTACTACAGTGTGAAAAATAAGCAACCAAGAACAGATCTTTCCTTTTCCCTATTAACTAAAAAAACCTTTTTATAAATGTATGTAGATTGCATATAGTTCATGGAACTTGACACCAATAGTCATTCATTAATATTATCTTCTTCAGAAGATATAAAAAAGTAGTTTTTACAAAGAAAGCAATTTTAATGGTGGAAGGGCACCATATTTCACCTAGTTTTCTTTTTCTTAAAAAAAAGAAAAAATCACAAAACTTATGGTTTTAGTATGTACTGTGGGTCAAGATCTTTTCTATTATTTAGTGTCAAATGTTTATTTTAAACTGTGTAGTATCAAATACAATTTTGGGATCATGGTTTAGGAGTTTGTTTTAGCAAGACAAAGAGTTTAAAGATGAAAATTCTGTTTTAAGGTAGTGTACACATTCAAAAGTCAAAATCACAGTTATTTCCCCTACTGGGACTGTTTGGAACTCACCTATCATGCTAGAAAGGACATTTTTTACCCTACAATTTTCCAAAAATATGTTTGAAATCTATAAAGTGGTAGACTGAGCTATCCTACAAGGATGTTTAGTTACTAAAATACTTAGCAGATCTTTGTATTTGACAGCTTTAACTATAAGGTTTTTCTTAATTATAGGCCCTAAGGCACCCTACAGTAAGGTAACTTAGATATTTCATCTGGAAGTATTTTGAACACAGGGTGTGCTAGATGTGTTTGGGCTCAAAAGATTGTCAGTATAGCCTACTGTTGCTCGTGAGCTCTTGGATTAAAGGAGGAAGTGTGCTAATTTATGTCATATTTGGAGAGATAGCTAAAAATTAGTGATGATACATATGTAGCATTAGTGTATTATTAATTTTGTACAGATGTAACGATTTTAGAAAATTTTGCATTACAGTATATGCACACAATAGGAACAAGAAATGTTCTACCACAGATAAAATTTTCAGAGGTTATTTAAACTTTAAATAACTATTTAATATCCTAATGTTGGCTAGTTATTTTCTTTAAATAATAGGAATACTACATATATAGAATATTTAGGCAAAAGTATTTGTCCTTTGCTTTTCCAAGTTAATCCATATCCTCTATCAGCAGTTCTTTTATAAACTAAGGGTACATGATTAGAACTGTGGTCTGTGGTTAGGACTGAATTTTAATGTAATTGTTTTTCTTTGGAATCATATACATTCTTTTTTTTTCTTCCTTTTAAATTTTAGTCCCATGAATTTTATTTTGTGCTTTACAAACATTATTCTGAGGCATCCATAGGCTTCATTAGGCCATCAAAGGTGTCCATTACATACCCCAAAGTGCCACAAACCATTGCATATTGTTGAAGAAATTTTGTTTTAGATGAGTCACTTCAGAAAAGTTGCTTCATATATTTGTAATTCATCAGAAAATAAAATGTTATACAACATAAATCATATTTCAATATCTTAGCTGTTTTAATGAATAAAGTCAGTTATCTGAGCTGTTGTATTTTTGAATTAACTTGGAAATAATTACACTAGTCTTTTAGTCTTCTATTTTTACAAATATTGACATGCAAAAAGCAGTTTGAAGAAATACTTTTCCTTTGGAATTTGGAAGGTTTTTTTTTTTACTTACTTTTTGTGATTTTTCCAAGCTAGCAAATTTATTCAGTAAATATTTATTGACCTATTGTTGTATGCTAGGCACTAGAGATTGGAAAATTAATAAGACAATGTTGAAGTAGTCAGAAATAAGAGTTCTGCCTTTCCTAAGCCTTGCCTTTGGCTATTCCCAATCCTCCCCCAACTGCATTGAGTTCACAAAGATAAAATAGTCTTTTTCTTATACCCTTGCTTTTGCAAGGTGCTGCTTCCCTTCTCTTCCAGCTTCCCAGTCATCTATACCACACCTGTGAATTATCTTCATTTTTGGTTACCACTGTATTTTTTACATCTCATTGTTAAAGATTTATATTGTGTCGCTATAGAGGGAAGAGGGAAAAACTAAGGGAATGAAGATGATATGTGTATTGCATCTTAAGTGTAAGGAGAATACTGGATGACAGCACAAGGGTTGGTAATGCAGGTGCGGGGAGCATTCTTACAACCCAGAGACATGATGTGAGCAATGTCAAGGGGCATTTTGGGTGCTCTAGTTATTGTTTATGGCTGGATGGATTGTCGTGTTATTTATGAGTTAAAATTGTGATTAAGGAAGTTTTGAATTATTTTTCTGAAAAGTTGTACGTTGGTTGAATTTTTCTAAATTAAATCTTCTCTGTTGCTTACATTGTTATTTCAGAGTTGCTTTCCCTTTATTTCTGATGCATTGCCTTCTAATATTGTAACTCATTTCTCTTTCTCTAGCCCAAACAGCTTGTAAATGAATGTTTAAAATAATATTATGGTGAATCCACTTGTAAAGTGAAGCATTCCCAAACATTTTTTTGTAAATTAGAATTTTTCACATTTTAAGTTTTCTTAAAGTAGGATAGTTCTATAAATGAATGTGATTTTTCCTACTAAGAATGACTTATTAATAGATTTTAAAATTTAGAAATTAATACTTTATTGTACAGTTTCTCTGATGCCACTAATCTGGATTAAGGCTTTAGTCAAGATTGATATGTCAGTTTAAGGAAATGGAGAAATAATAAAATGGGGTAAAGAATATCATAATACAACTTTTACTTTTTCTTCAAATGTGTATTTATATTGTTAAAAAATCATTTTATATTAAAGATTGTATTTTTGCTGTCATTATAATTAGCTTGCCTTTACCGAGTACTTGCTATGTTTGGGGCATTTATTAGGTATTTTATACATGGTTGATGATTCTTAGAATAATTCTGTGAACCTTTTTATATAGATTATGATTACAGATGATGGAACTCATCTGCTTTTAATGATTGAGTAGTTCAGTAATGTGCTTTGTTGGCGGAAGCTTTTCAGAGGTAGAATAATTGGGAATCATGAGGTCAGTATCAAAGCATGGATTCCATCCTTGTCAAGAACCCATCAGGGCATTCTTTGTTTACCAGGTACTTTGTGCTTTGGCTTCTTCTAAACTTCTCAGCCTGCATAATAAGCTCCTGCCCCTCTAATGATGGCCCTCCCTGTTTTTAGGTGAGCAGGCTGTTTGAACCCTGGAAGATTTTTCCTCCTGTAAGGTACTGCTGTTTAGGCCTGAGATAATCTCACCTCCTTGTCAGTATAGTACTGACACTAACCTACCTGTGAGGTGATAGGAAATTGTCCTGTACCCTTAGTGCGTAGATCATCTTTGTTGATTTCAGAGGGTTTGTTGATTGAGGTTTCACTTTATTTCCTGAGCTTCATTCAATAAGTATTTAATAACTACCTACCATGTACTATGCATTGTTCTAGATGCTTGGAATTCACTTTATATTCTAAGAGGATTGGGAGGAGAAACAATAATAAACAATAATAAAAATAATGAGTCAATCATATACTATATTAGTTGGCAAAGAATGCCAAGGAGAAAAGAAAATATAGAGCAGGGAAAGGGGAATTGGGAATGTGGAGTGGGTTGCAATTTTAAATAAGTATAGGCCTCATATAGAAGGTGATTTTTGAGCACAGCAATCATGCAGTGAGCCAAGGAGAAGCCCTGTGGGTATCAAGGGGAAGTGTATTCCAGGCAGAGGAATAGATAGTGTAAAGGCTTTAGAGCAGGAGTTTTCATGGTGGCCCATGAAGCTGAAAAGGAGAATGTAAAGGGAAAGTAGTTAGAGATGAAGTTAGAGGTGATAAGATGGACAGGTGTTATGTAATAAGAAATATATATTTGGTATCTGGCTGTTTCCTGGCACACAACTCCTAAAACTCTTGGAATCTACAAAGTGATAAATGTTTTCTGTGTGCTAATGAGATGACTGGTGGCTGGAGTTTAGCCTCAAAGTGGGAACTTATTGCCAGGAAACCAACCATGTGATTAGAGGATTGGAACTTTCAGCCCCCACTTTAATCAAGCATGCCTATGTAATGAAGCCTCCATAAAAAGTCCTAACTGAAGGGGTTCAGAGAACTTTTGGGTTGGGGAACTTGTGGAGGTGCTGGGAGGGTGGCATTTGTTGAGAGGGCACAGAAGCTCCCCTTCCCACATACTTTGCCCTATGCAGGTCTTCCATCTGGCTGTTCCTGAGTTGTATCCTTTTATAATAAACTTGAAATCTACTCAAGTAAGCTATTTTCCAGAGCTGTGCTAGCAAGTGAATTGAATCCATGGAAGAGGTCAGTGGGAACCCCTAACTTATTGGTTATAGATCAGAAGTACAGATGACAACTTGGGACTTGTGGTTGGTGTCTGAAGTGGCGGGGGAGGTCAGTCTAGTGGGACTGAGCCCTTGCCTTGTGGAATCCGACCCTAACTCTGGTAATGTCAAATTGAGTTAAATTGTAATTTCTGCTGAGAATTAGAGAATTACTTGTTGTGTAAAAACCCACACATCTGGGCTCAGAAGTGGTGTGAGAGTATAGAATAAAGTGTTTTTTACTTTTAGCAGGTAGTATGGGCTTTGCAGGCCCTTATAGAGACTTTTTAGTTTTTAATCTGAATTAATAAGGACCCAATACAAGGTTTTGAGCAGAGGGATGACATTATGATTTAATTTTAGAAGGATTTCTTGGTCTAATCTTGGGGATAGACTGTAAGTGGTAAGGGCAGAAGCTAGGAGATAGTTAGGAGTCTGTTCTGGCAGTCCTGGGAAGAGCTGATGATGGCTAAGACCAGAATAGTAGAAGTGGAGGTGGTGAGAATTGGTCACATTCTGACTGAGATATGCAAGAAAGAGGAGTCAAAGATGATACCAAGATATTTCTTCTGAGCAACTGGAATGATGAAGTTACTATCAGCTAAGATGGGGAAGAAGATACAGGTAAAGCAAGAGTTCAGTTTGGGGCTTTGTCAAGGCAAAGGAATGTTAGGTTATGCCTGCTTTGGCATGCTTTTCTTCTGAAGATGATGTCTTAAAGCAGATTGCCATAAGCCATTGCCTTTAATGTTCATACTCTGTCCTGGATACACATGCACTCTTGTTTTTCTCTAATTAGTTACCAGTGAAAACTTGTGATTAGTAAAAGCCAGAAGAAATAAAGCACAGTTCTTTATTGTACACAAAGAAACTGAGCAAAAAAAGTACAAAACATTGAAAATTACTTAAAATTTGCTGTTTTTGGTGGTGGTGGTATAGATTGTCCTTATTACTTTAGTTTTATTTTCTGTGTTTGTTTTATAAATTTTCTAGTATAGTCTTCTCCAGTTCCTCTATTTGTAGAGTGACAGTGGTTTTCTCTATCAAAGGACATCTATTCTTCAATTGTCTTTCTTACTGTAATCCTCTTTAACTTTATAAAAATGAGATACCTCTATAACGAATGAGTTTTTTTATTGCTTTAACTTGCTACATATTTATATATAGGTATATGTATCTGTATACCTATAGATAGCTTGCAATCTAGTTAGCTAAAATAAAGCCTTAAATACTTTTACTAGTAAGATGAACAGTTGTAATATATCAGTGAAAAGTCTTAAGTGTGTCCTTGAGTAGCTGTATTGCTTATTTGTGAAAAGATATTAAAATGAAATTTCACTTTACAGTTTGATGGCTGGGCCAGGGTACTATTAAGAATAATTTCAATTGCTTTATTAACAGTGATTCTGTACTACTATACTACTACTATTCTATCCTACTATACCTAGACTGTAGGTATTTCTAATTTCCTTTATGCAGTATTTATATGTATTTTAGATATCTATATAAAAAACAAATACTATTTTGTAATCAAAACCCAATATACTGAAAAGAACAAATAAAGGAGTCTCATGGCTTTATCAGCTATTGTGTTAGTTTCCTAGGGTTCCTGTCACAAATTACCACAAACCAGATGGCTTAAAACAATAGAAATTTATTTTCTCACAGTTCTGGAGGCTGGAAGTGCAAAATCAAGGTGTTGGCAGGATTGGTTCCTTCTCAGGGCTCTGCATAGAATCCTTCCTTGCCGCTTTCTAGCTTCCAGTGGTGGCTATCAATTCTTGGTTTTCCTTGACTTGTAGCTGTATCATTTTACCCTCTGCCTGTCATCTTCACATGGTATTCTCTCTGTGTCTCTTCTTCTAATGACTTCTGCTAGTCTATTGGATTAGGCCTCATCCTGATGACCTCTTCGTAATCTCATTACATCTGCAAAAACCCTGTTTCCAAATGAGGTCATGTCCAGAGGTTCTAGAGGTTAGGTCTTCAAAATATCTTTTTTTTTTTCTTGGTGTGTGTGTGTGTGGACACACAATTTAACCATAAAATGAGTTCAATTTAAGCTATTATTACCATTTACCTAGACTGTTCTAGTAGCCTAATCAAATCACTGTTTGTTAGAATTTGAATAAATTCTATGTAGCCTAGTCCTCTCCATTTTAAAAACAGGGAAAGAAATTTACCTCAACTAAAGACTTTAGTGTGCTGTAGATTTCCTAATTATTTAAGGTACTGGGCTTAAAATTTGGGGGAAGAAAATGGAGTTAGTACCTAGGGTAACGAAGGAACGAAGCCCTGGAATCTTGCTTTTTGGGGTTAGCTTATTACTGGTAAAGCACTGATTCATAAGAAAACAGCAGTGATTTTCTTTCTCTGCTTTTTCTTTTTTTTTCCCTTTCAAACTCCTGGCACATTTTCAAGTTCAAATTCAAAATTTTAAATCATAAGTTTGAAATAGTTGTGTAAGATAAAATTGTCAATCCTTCTCAGACTTTTCTGATTAATTGAAGAGGAGGGAAAACTTCCAAACTCATTTACAAGGCCAGCTTTACACTGATTCCAAAGGTAAATAAGGACACTATAAGAGAAGAAAACAATAGACCAATATTGCTGATGAATATAGATACAAAAATTCTCAATAAAATATTAGCAAACCAAATTCAGTAGCACATTAAAAGAATCCATCACCATGATCAAGTGGGATTGATCCCTGGGATGCAAGGGTGGCTCAACATTTGCACAATCAATAAGGGTGATATACCACATTAATAGAAGGAAAGTTAAAAATCATATGAGTATCTCAATAGATGCAGAAACAGCATTTAGCGAAGTTCAGCTTACTTTCAATATAAAAGTTCTCAACAAAGTGAGCATAGAGGGAACATACTTCAACATAATAAAGGCCATATTTTTAAGCCCACAGCTAACATCAGACTCAACTCCAAAGCTTTTCCTCTAAGATCAGGAAGATGAGGGTGCCCACTCTCACCACTCCTATTCCACATAATACTGGAAGTTATAGACAGGGCAGTTAGGTGAGAAAAAGAGACAAAAGACATCTACATCAGAGAGAAAGAAGTAAAGTTTCTCTGTTTACAGATGACACGATATTGTATATAGGAAATTCTAAAAACCACCAAAAAACTTTTAGAACTAAAAAATAAATTCAGTAAAGTTGCAGGATACAAAATCAACATACAGAAATTTGTTACATTTCTATGCACTAACAATGAGTTGTCCGAAAAAGAAAGAACTAAAACAGTCCCACTTATAATAGCATTAAAAACAATAAAATACTTAAGAATAAATTTCACCAAGGAAGTAAAAGATCTGTACACTAAAAACTATAAGATGTTGATGAAAGAAATTGAAGCCAAACAAAGAAATGGAGATACCCCATGTTCATGGATTGGCAGAATTAATATTGTTAAAATGTCTATACTATCAAAAGCCATCTATAAATACAGCACATTTCCTATAAAATTCCCATGGTATTTTTCACAGAAAGAGAAAAACCACTTCTAAAATTTGTAGGGAATCACAAAAGACCCAAAGCTATCCTAAGAAAGAAAAACAAAACTGGAGGCATCACACTTCCTGATTTCAAACTGTGCTACAAAGCTATAGTAATCAAAACAGTATGATACTGGGGGAGTGGCCAAGGGTTACAGAGTAAGAAGACCCTGAGCTCACCTCTTCCCATGAATACACCAAAATTACAAATATTTACAGAGAAACTATTGGTGAGTAAAACCAGAAGGCTAGCAGAAAATACCTTCTACAACTAAAGATATACACGAGACTGGTAAGAGAGCGGAGATGCAGTATAGTAAAGACCCATAACCCCAGGTTAGACACCCACAAATGGGAGGATAACTACAACTGCAGAGGTTCTCCCCAAGGAGTGAGTGGTCCATACCCCACATCGAGCTCCGCAGCCTGGGGGTCCTGCACTGGGAAGATGAGACCCCAGAACATTTGACTTTGAAGGCCACTGGTGCTTACTTTCTAGAGAGCCAGAGGGCTGTGGGAAATAGAGCCTCCATTCCTAAAGGGTACATACAAAATCTTACATGTTCTAGGACCCAGGGTAAGCAGTAATTTTAAAAGGACCCTGGGTCAGTCTGAGTTGCTGATCTTGGAGGTGTTCCTGGAGAGACAGAAGGCAGCTGGGGCTCGTCCTGGCCATAGACAGTGGTGGCACCATTTTGGGGAGCTCATTCTACCACGTGGACATTGGTGCTGGCATGCATCATTTTGGACTCTTTTCTCTAGTTTATCAGTGCTGGCACCCGGCCAGCCCCACTGGCCTGTCAGCACAAATACTAGGATGCCTCAGGCCGAGAAACTAGCTAGCCTGAGGCTCAGCCCTACCCACCAGCAGGACTGCTGCTCTAAAATCTTATGAGCCCACAGCCACTGTAGGACCCAGCTCCACACACTGGTGTGCTGGCCCTAGCCCCAGGACCCCACAGCCAGGGACCTTAGAACTCCACCCAAGAGTGGGCCAGCACTAACCCTGGGATCCCCTGGGCCTCAGTCCCAGCCACCAGCAGGCCAAAACACCAGCTCCAGGAACCTGTAGCCAGGCCTCAGGACCTGGCTCCGCTCACCAGTGGGGCAGCACTAGCTCCAGGATCCGCCCTTAACTACTAGTCACTGGGCAGGAACCAGGCCTGGGGACACCTGGGCCCTGGCCCCACCCATCTGTGGGCAGACACCAGCACCAGAACCAACACAGCCCCTCAGCCAGCCACCTTGGGATCTGGCCCCACCCACTGGTAGGCTAACATTAGCTCTGGGATACACCGGACCCCACAGCCAGCTGTGTCAGGAACGGGCTCTGCTCACCAGCATGCCCACACCAGTTCCAAGGTCCCCTAGGACCCTGCAGCCAGAGACCTGGGAGCTCACCTCTGCCCTCCAGTGAGCTTGCGCTAGCCTGGGATCTGCTAGGCCTGGCCCCACCCCACCAGCAGCTCGCCACCAGATTGGAGACATGTTGGACCCCTCAGCCAGCTGCCCCAGGATCCAGCTCCACTCACCAGTGGGCTAGCAACAGCTTTGGGACACCATGGACCCTGCAGACAGCTGTGTCAGGAATTAGACCCATCCACCAGCAGACTGACTCTAGAATGAAGACCCCCCACTCCTGCAGCCACCCACTCCAAAACCTGGTTACACCCACCAGGGGGGCAGCAATAGTTACAGGACCGCCTCCACCCCGGCCCCACAGCCAGCAGCCTTGTGAACTGGCCCTACCCACCAGCAGCTGGCAGTCTCCACACAAAACAGTGCCTGGTAGTCAACCAGAATGGCAGCCAGCCATGCCTACTAGACTGCCCACAATAGTCAGCCCACCACAACAGCACACTCCCTTCTGGTCGTTAGAGCTATTTCAAGAACACACAAAACATTCTTCAGGATAGATCACTTGCTAGGCCATAAAACAAGCTGTGGTAGATTTAAGAAAATTGAACTCATATCAACCATCTTTTCTGACCACAACTCTGTGAGACTAGAAATCAACTACAAGAAAAAAACTACAAAAAAACACAAACGTGGAGGCTAAACAACCAACGGATCACTAAAGAAATCAAAGAGGAAATTTAAAAATACCTAGACACAAATGAAAATGAAAACACAACAATCCAAAACCTGTGGGACACAGGAAAAACAGTTCTCAGGAGGGTTTATTGTGATACAGGCTTACCTCAGGAAAGAAGAAAAATCTCAAACAGCCTAACCCTACACCTAAAGGAACTAAAGAAAGAAGAACAAACAAAACCCAAAGTTAGTAGAAGGAAACAAGTCATAAAGGTCAGAGCAGAAATAAGTGAAATAGAGACTTAAAAAAAAAGCACTAGAAAAGATTAATAAAATTAAGAGCTGGTACTTTGAAAGGATAAACAAAACTAATAAACCAATAGCCAGAATCATCAAGAAAAAAGGGGAGAGGACCCAAATCAATAAAATCAGAAATGAAAAAGGAGAAGTTATGATTGTTACCACAGAAATAAAAAGGATCCTAAGAGATTACTATGAACAATTATACACCAATAAAATGGGAAGCCTAAAAGAAATGGACAAATTTCTACAAATGTACACCCTCCCAAGACTGAACCAGGAAAAAATAGAAAATATTAGCAGACCAATTACTGGTAAAGAAATTGGATCAGTAATTAAACAACTCCCAAAAAATGAAAGTCCAGGACTAAATGGCCTCAGGTGAATTCTACCAAACACATAAAGAAGAGTTAACACCTATTCTTTTCAAGCTATTCAAAATATTGAAGAGAGGGGAATACTTCCAAACTCATTTTACAAGGCCAGGATCACCTTGATAACAAAACCAGACAAAGATATCACAAAAAAAAGATTACTGACCAATATCACTGATGAACATAGACACAAAAATCCTTAACAAAACATAAGCAAACTGATTTCAACAATACATTAAAAAGGTCACATGTCATTGTCAATTGGGATTTATCCCAGGGATGCAAGGATGGTTCAATATCTGCAAATCAGTGTGATTTCCCCATTAGCAAATTGAACAATAAAAATCATATGTTCATCTCAGTAGATGCAGATAAATCTTTTGATAAAATTCAATATCCATTCATTATAAAATTTCTCAACAATTTGAGTATAGAGGAACCTACCTAAACATAATAAATGCTATGTATGACAAGTCCACAGAAAACATTTCACATAACAGTGAAAAGCTGGAAGCATTTCCCCTAAGATCAGGAACAAGATAAGGATGCCTACTCCTGCCACTTTGATTCAACATAGTATTGGAAGTCTTAGCCACAGCAATCAGATGAGAAAAAAAATAAAAGGAATGCAAATTGGAAAGGAAGAAGTAAAACTGTCACTGTTTGCAGATGAAATGATACTATACATAGAAAATCCTCAAGATGCCACCAAAAACTACTAGAGCACATTAAAGAATTCATTAAAGTTTCAGGATACAAAATTAATATGGAGAAATTTGTTGCATTTCTATACACTAACAATGAACTATTAGAAAGAGAACTTAGGAAAACAGTCCCATTTACATGTGCATCCAAAAGAATAAAATACTTAGTAATAGATCTAACTATGGAGGTAAAAGACCTGTACTTGGAAAATTATAAGTCACTGATGAAATAAATTGAAGACAATACAAACAGATGGAAAGATACACTGTGTTCATGGATTGGAATAATTAATATTATTAAAATGATCCTACTACCCAAGGCAGTCTATATATTCAGTGCAATCCCTATCAAAATACCAATGGTATTTTTCACAGAACTAGAACAAATAGTTCTAAAATTTGTATAGAAGCACAAAGACCTTGAATAGCTGAAACATTCTTGAGAAAGGAGAACAAAGCTCAACATATCATGTTCCCTTACCTCAAACTATACTGCACAGCTACAGTCATCAAAACAGTATGATACTGGCGGAAAAACAGACACATAGATCAATGGAACAAAATAGCCCATAAGTGAACCCACACTCATATGGGCAATTGATCTACCACAAGGAAGCAAGAATATACAGGGGAAAAGACAACATCTTCAAGAAATGGTCCTGGGAAAACTGGACAGCTACATGCAAAAGAATCAAACTGGATTAATCTGTCACACCATGCACAAGTATAAATTCAAAGTGGATTAAATATTTAAATATAAGACCTGAAAGCATAAATTCTGGAGGAATACACAGGGAATACTCTTTTTGACATCATTCTTAATAATATTTTGGGGGATATGTCTCCACAGGTAAGGCAAACAAAAGTAAAAATAAACAAATGAGACTACATCAAACTAAAAAGCTTTTGCACAGTGAAGGAAACTATCAACGAAAGGAAAAGGCTACCTCCTGAATGGGAGAAGATATTTGCAAATGATATATCTGATAAAGGGTTAATATCCAAAGTATACAAAGAGCTCATACAACATCTGAAAAACAGCCTGATTAAAAAATGAGCAGAGGATCTGGATAGACATTTTTTCAGAGAAGACAGACAGATGGCCAACAGGCACATGAAAAGATGCTTAATATCACTAATCATCAGAGAAATGCAAATCGGAAGCACAATGAGATATCACCTCACACCTTTCAGAATAGTTGTCATTAAAAAAGACAACAGATAACAAGTGTTGGTGAGGATGTGGAGAGAAGGGAACCCTCATGCACTATTGGTAAGGATGTAAATTGGTCAGCCACTGTGGAAAGTAATATGGAGATTCCTCAAGAAATTAAAAATAGAGCTGCCAAATAAAAGAAAAAGAAAAAGAAAAAAGGAACTGCCATATGATCCAGCAATTCCACTCCTGAAGAAAACAAAAACACTATTTTGAAAAGATGTATGCACCCCTATGTTTATTGCAGCATTCTTTACAATAGCCAAGATATGGAAGCAACCCAAGTGCCCATTGTAGATGAATGGATAAAGAAGAGATGTTACATATATTTATATACATACAATGGGATATTATTCAGCCATAAAAAATGAAATCTTGCCATTTGTGACAACTTGGATGGACCTAGAGAACATTATACTAAGTGAAATAAATCAGACATAGAAAAACAAATACTGTATGATTTCACTTATATGTGGACTCTCAAAAACAAAACAAATGAACATACATAGCAAAACAAACAGAGTTATGGATGTAGAGAACAAACAGATAGTTGCTAGAGGGCAGAGGGTTGGAGGAAGGAAAGAAGTAAGTGAGGGAGCTTAAGAGGTACCAACTTCCACTTGCAAAATAAATGAGTCATGGGTATGAAATGTACAGTGTGGGAAATATAGTCAATAGCTATGTAATATCTTTGTAAGGTGACATATTGTAACTTTTTTTTGAAGTGTATAGAAATACCAAGTAACTTTGTTGTGTAACAGGCACTAACATAATGTTGTAGGTCAGTTATACTTCAAAAATGAACAAACATAAACTCAATAGACAAAGAGCAGATTTGTGGTTACCAGAGGTAGGGGGTGGGGGGAGTGGGGAAACTGGATGAAGGTTGTCAGAAGGTACAAACTCCTAGTTACAAGATAACTAAGAACTAGCGATGTAATGCACAACATGATAAATAGAAATAACTCTGCTGTTTGTTATATATGAAAGTTGTTAGAGTAAATCCTAAGAGTTCTCATCACAAGGAAAATATTTTTTCCTACTTCTTTTTTTTTTTTTTTTTTGCGGTGCGCGGGCTTCTCACTGCCGTGGCCTCTCCCATCACGGAGCACAGGCTCCGGACGCGCAGGCTCAGCGGCCATGGCTCACGGGCCCAGCCACTCCGTGGCATGTGGGATCCTCCCGGACTGCGGCACGAACCCGTGTCCCCTGCATCAGCAGGCGGACCCCCAACCACTGTGCCACCAGGGAAGCCCCCTACTTCTTTAATTGTATATCTGTATTTGATGATGGATGTTCACTAAACTTATTGTGATAATCATTTCATAATGTATGTAAGTCAAATCTTTATGCTGTACATGTTAAACTTACACAATGCATGTTACAGTTGTATCTCAATAAAACTGGAAGAAAAAAAAGGAATCTGAGTACCCTTTAGCTATCACTTTCTGTGCCCGTTCCCACTCATTCTCCATAGCCCCCACTTTTCCAGTCTAAGCAACAACTTATCTACTATCTGTCTCTAGATTTCTCTCTTTTGGACATTTTGTATGAGTGGAATCTTACAGTGTGTGGTCTTTTTTTTTTTTTTTTTTTGCGGTACGTGGGCCTCTCACTGTTGTGGCCTCTCCCGTTGCGGAGCACAGGCTCCGGATGCGCAGGCTCAGCGGCCATGGCTCATGGGCCCAGCCGCTCTGCAGCATGTGGGATCTTCCCGGACTGGGGCACGAATCCGTGTCCCCTGCATTGGCAGGCGGATTCTCAACCTCTGCGCCACCAGGGAAGCCCACGGTGTGTGGTCTTTTGTGACTGACTTTCAATTATCAAAATGTTTTCAGTGTTTATGTTGTAGCATGTTTAAGTACTTCGTTTCTTTTTATGGTTGAATAATATTCCATTGTGTGTGTATACACACACACACACACACACACACACACACACACACACACACACCGTATTTTATTCATTCTTTAGTTGAACATTTGGGTTGTTTTTCCACCTTTCAGCTGTTATAAATATTGCTGTGTTAGCTCTTTTCTGCACAGCTTCCCAAATATTTATTGAAAGAATAAATATAGAATCACATTTAAATTCCTAGAATAAACCTTATTATTTTTTTCAATGGTACATTATTCTTTTTGACACAGTGATAGATTACGTTTGTTAGTGTTTTATTTATAAGTTTTACATCTTTAATCACATGTCACACTGGTCTGAGGTTTATCATGGTTTGATATTAAGGTTATGTTAGCTTCATGACATGATTTGGGGTTCTTTGTATTTTATTTTCATGTGGCCTACAGTATTTTAACATTAGAATTAACAGTTCTTCAAAGTTTAGGTAAAATTTAACTTTGAATCCATCTGATCCAGATGCCATTTTCAATGGAAGAACTTTTGTCTCCTTTCCATTTTTCTTGGTCTTTTAAAAATTTTTCTACTTCACTTGAGTTAATTTTGGTAATTTGAATTTTGCTGTGAAATTACCTGCTCCTTTAGATATTCAAAATTATTGTCATAAGATTTAAGTGGTATTCTTTTATATTTCTTTTGGTTGCTCATCTATATGTGGTCATTTCTCCTTTATCAATCCTATTCATCGGGGCTTCCCTGGTGGCGCAGTGTTTGAGAGTCTGCCTGCCAGTGCAGGGGACATGGGTTCGTGCCCCGGTCCGGGAAGATCCCACGTGCCGCGGAGTGGCTGGGCCCGTGAGCCATGGCCGCTGGGCCTGCACGTCCAGAGCCTGTGCCCCACAATGGTAGAGGCCACAACAGTGAGAGGCTTGCGTGCCCCCCAAAAAAAAAAAATCCTATTCATGTTATATTTCTCTTTTCTTTTTTCTTTAATCATGCTTGTGAAGATTTTTTTATTAGCTTTTCAAAAGTTTAGTTTTAGATTAATTTTTCTTTCTGTTGTTTGCTTATTAATGGGCTTGAAAAATTAGTCTCTCTCTCTCTCTCAAGGTTTTACAATTTTCATCCTACTTCCTTTCTTCCTCACATCATGTTTGGATTTTTGTGTTATCTACTGTTTTTCTTTCTGGGTTTTTCGGCCTTTAATTCTGGAAAAATCTTAATCTTTCTAAAAGTGTTTACTCTGTTTACTTTCTCCCCTTTCTTTCTGGGGATCCTTTTAGATACTTTCTGACACTTCTAGATTTCATCTGGTATCTTAGCTTTTTGAAAATGTTTATATTTTCCACTCTGTTTTTTTTTTAATACTTTTAGGAGAATTTCTAGACCTGAACTTACTGCTCAATTAGTATGATGTTTCCTTCTATTCATTTTGCTAGTTAACTCATCCTTTGAGTTTTTTCTTTCAGCAGTTTCAAAAATGTACTCATTCAATTGGTGGATATGTATTAAGTTTATTTTAAATTTGTGTTCCCTTTGGTCTGTTCATTCTGTTTCCTGTGGTGTAGATTGTTCAGTTTGTTGCCTTTCTCTCATAATGCTCATACTCTGCAAGTATCTGGTTATCTTTTTCCTGGGAGTACCAAGTGATAAGCTAGTAATATTTACATGATGAGAAGAATGAAAGCATTAGGCTCTGATTTGTGTTTCTTTGGATGATTTCAGAGAGCAGAGGTGGGGACGTAAGGGCTTGATTTGGGGTGATATGGCTTAAGAGTTGATTCCAAAAAGAACTTCCTGTTTACTCGGTTAGAGGCGTGATCTTCTCCAGGTCCTACCATCCTCTGTTCTGTTTGTGGAGTAGGGCGAGGGTAGAACACGCAGGGGCCTTGCAGGTGTCTGTACTTGTTACCACTTCCCAAACCAGCTGTTCTGATGCTTACCTGATTTTTTTTTTAACATTTTTATTGGAGTATAATTGCTTTACAATGGTGTGTTTGTTTCTGCTGTATAACAAAGTGAATCAGCTATACATATACATATATCCCCATATCTCCTCCCTTTTGCATCTCCCTCCCATGCTTACCTGATGTTATAATTTCCTTTACCCTCCAGATGGCCCTGGGGTGGTAACAGAGCTTTCCTGTTTCATTGCATTGTGTGGGGTGGGAATTCTCTGCCCAGAGCAATATGAAGAATGGAAAAGGTCACAACTAAAAAGACTTTCCCAGTCTGTAACACTTGGCCCTCTCTATCTCTTGACTGCTGTTTCCCTCACATTCTGGAAGCCAGTTACTTAATGTTTCTCTCTGTTTCTCCTTATACTATCTGTTGCTTTTGTATAATCTCCAGAGTTGAGTTGGAGGAAGGGAACCAGGAGGACATATAGTTTGACATCTTGCACAGGAACAGAAACTACAATTTTTTAAAATTATCTATTTGTGTGTGGGCCCATCACAAAACAACTCATTACGGTAGGGATTGTTTCATGTATCTTATCACAGTTCAGGGTAAGACCTGGTGCCTAGTTAAATGATTGTTGAAAGAATACCATTTCAAAGGATTCTTCCATTAAAAACACAAGTTAACTACCAATACAGAGCTTTCTTAATGTTGTAAAATCATAACTACATTTATTAAAAATTTGTATGAAAGTTTTTAGGATTATTTCAATCACTTTAGAGGAAGTTACAATCCACAGAGTTAAAACAAAAAGAAAAAAACTAACATAATGTAGTGTTGTATAATTCTTGAAACATTTAACCTATGTTAAACAGGGCTGTTATTCTTGTCCCCATTTTATAGATGAAGCCATGAATCAGAGATGACAAGAACTTATCTAAGACCAAACAGCTAGTAAGTGATAAGCTAATACGTGGGGCTGCAAACAAAAGTCTCCTGACTTGAATTCTGTAAAGACTAATGCCTTTCTTCTTTATTCCTCAGTGCTTTGCTATCTTAGTGGGTATTTGATCAATGGAATTGAACTGAATTATAATGTTCTGTCCTCTCATGTTTTTAAACTGTGAAGTGAAACTCAATGGCTTTCATCAAGAGTTTAAATTTAAAGCCAAAGTCCTTACACAGGGCTTTTGAGGCCCTTCATGGTCTCTCTCTCTTTCCCATCCACCCTTTTCATCTATTCTCCTCTTTGTTCATATTTATTCTGCCACACTGGGCTTCTTACTACCTTCCAGTATGCCAGGCATGCTGTTCACTCTGCTAGAAGTGCCTTCTCCAGAGTGGCATCTTCACCTCCTTCAAATCTTTGTACAAAGGTAACGTTCTCAATTACAGTTTCTGAGACTATCCTATTTAAAAGTGCAAACCATCTACCATTATATACCCTTCTCATCCCTTTTGCTTGAATTGTTTTTCCATTAGCACTCAGAGCATAACTCTTCTAGTACACTCTACAATTTATTATTTACTGAATTATGGTCTGTCTTTCCTCATTAAAATGCCAGTTCTAGTGCCTGGCATAGTACATGGCTCAATAAACATTTGTTGAAAGAATGAATGCAGGAAGGAAATTCAATTGATTAAACTAAACTTTGGTAGTAATACTTGATTGTTTTTAATTTAGAAGTTGAACATTTTGAAGTCCTTTTAGCCAGGAGTATGTGTTCATGAATAGTATAGAAATTTACTCTAATTCACTAAGATTTGTTTATCAATTTAATGTTTCTTCTGAGTTTTTTTTTTTTTTTTGTGGTACGCGGGCCTCTCACTGTTGTGGCCTCTCCTGTTGCGGAGCACAGGCTCCAGACGCACAGGCTCAGTGGCCATGGCTCACGGGTCCAGCCACTCCGCGGCATGTGGGATTCTCCCGGATCGGGGCATGAACCCATGTCCCCTGAATTGGCAGGCGGACTCTCAACCACTGCGCCACCAGGGAAGCCCTCTTCTGAGTTTTAATGCATGTCAATTTACATAAAGTCTATTGACTTTCTTGCAGAAATGGTATGATTCTCTGTAATATAGATAACAATATAGAGTCTCTGTAGAGTCTCTGTTTAGTAAACAGCAATATAGTATTGGCAGCAAAGTTAGTATTATTCAAAACACTACCTGAGATCTAAGTTGATTCTAGTTTTCTTTAGAATATGAAACCATCATATGACCATTGAAATCTTAAAGTAGGTAGCGATTGATGTCACCTTGATATGTTTTGAAAATTTAAATGATGAACTGTGTTTTCATTTTCATATTTTAAGAACATTATTAGTTCTAATCATTTTATGATTATATATATAATATTTTAATTATGTATTCAATATTTGTATTCATATAGTAAAGTAGGAATTTTCTTTATTAGCCTTTACTTTTATTTAAACATTTCTTTTTTTTCTTATAGGTCTGCTTTGAGGTCACATTGGTATGAAATATGGAGTCACCTTTAATAACTTCACCTGGGAAAGAGAAAGACTTCTTTCTTATTAAAGAAATGCAAGGAAAACAAATGACCAAATGAATCATACCAAATGCTAACTCTACATCTTTTTGTATCATCTGTTTTTAAAACTAACAAGACAAATGACTTGTGCTTTAAAGAATATGATTTGTTCATCAATGTTACTTTAGCAGTTTTTAAAAAATCTTTTTCACCTTAAACTGTACTCTTATAAAATTTAACACAAAGATTTTTAAATCTTTAAGGCCTTGTTTAAAATAGCTTTCTTTTTTAGTTTTCAGAACTTCAATGCTTATGTATCCTTTTTTTACTTGACAAAGTCCTCAAAACTACAGCATCAGGAAAGATATGGACTTGGAAACTTATGTTATGGTAATTGACTGCAGCGAATTTAAGCGGATCATTCAAGAAACCATCCATTTTATCATCAGAAGTATCACATAAGAATATAATTCTTAGCTTTAATGCAAACAAAGTTGCTTGAAAATGGCATGGGTAAAATTCTTACGGAAACCTGGTGGAAATCTTGGAAAAGCTTATCAACCTGGGAGTATGCTATCCCTAGCCCCTACCAAAGGCTTGTTGAATGAACCAGGACAAAACAGCTGCTTTCTTAATAGTGCTGTACAGGTGAGACCATAATTTCTTGTTAAATGTTTTTTTTTTTTTCTTGTTAAATTTTAAAAAGTGCCTTTCAGGAAATTCTTTGCTTAATCCTTCTTTAACTTGTAAATTAAGAATAAAGTTATTATTGACTAGAATGACTTTTTAATATCACTTTTAATAGTAGCAAAATATTTTGACTGCGCATTTTGGTTTTTATAATAAATGGAAATGTTTTTTTCAACAGAATGATACATTGCTAGGATATAAAAATATCTTGTGGCTTAAAATGTTTACTTAGTAAATTAAGAATGTTTCTAAAATACATAAAATTATTTTTTTGAATTAGCTAGTCAACCCCTCTCTCCTCCCTTTTTTTTTGTTTAAGAAATCCAGTAGGATCCCCATAGAGAGCATAAAAAGAAACAAGCTGTGTGGATTGAAATGAGAATGCAGAGTTTTTTGTTTTGTTTTGTTTTTGCGGTACGCGGGCCTCTCACTGTTGTGGCCTCTCCTGTTGCGGAGCACAGGCTCCGGACGCACAGGCTCAGCGGCCATGGCTCACGGGCCCAGTTGCTCTGTGGCATGTGGGATCTTCCTGGACCGGGGCATGAACCCGTGTCCCCTGCATCAGCAGGTGGACTCTCAACCATGGTGCCACCAGGGAAGCCCAAGAATGCAGAGTTTTTAATCTCAGTACTCAAATTCCTTTCACCGACCCCACCGTGACCTTAAATCCCCTCTGTAGAATCATAATTTGGACACCACTATAGTAGTTAAATTAACGGTTAATTTATTTTGATTCAGTCCTTGTTGAAATTCTTTTAATTAGCAAATATGTATTAATCCTGTAATTAATAATTCTGCCTTACATAAATATCTTTTCTTATATATGATAGTTTTTATTCAACATTTTCAGATTTTGTAGGGGCCTATATCCTTCTGACCGTTGATTGTATAGTACTAAGGATGAGGAAGATTTAGAATATTGGAACGTTACTCTATTGACGCTAGAATATACCTTAAAAGATTTTATTGAAAATAAGTAGCTTTTAACGTGTTTTCTTTCTACTGCTTTTTTTTTCCTCCTGAAAACTGAGAGTAGAAAGAGAACTGTTGCTTAATTAACTCATTTGGTAAATGAACACATCTAGAATGTGTCAGGTGCTCAGACATCTGACTCAGACTTGTGTTCTTAATTGTCTGCTGTCCAGGACATATGTCAAACTTGAAAGTTTTATAACTCAGTCAGGGAAACAGAAGCAATTGGTATTAGAAAAGCATTAAGTTTATGTTGGGACCTTTAAATGACAGTCACTGTTCTGCCCTGGCTGAAGGATCCCTTTGGCATTAAGTGCTGTGACAAGGGCAGGAAAATATTTATATATTTATTTATTGAATGACACCCGATATGTTTATTTATTGAATATAAAATAATAAATAAATATTTATTTATTTATTGAATGACACCTGATATAGAGAAATACCAGACTCCAAAAGACATGGAATTATATGCTTTTATTGAATCAGGCTCTGAGAAAGAGCTTCTATCATTTCAAATCTTTTCCTGTTACCCCTTTTCCAGTTCTTTTTTTACATTTATGTATTTCCCTCTGTGTCTGTCCCTTTTTTTGGCTCCCAAAATACTGTGTGTAGTTTAAGGAGATGAAAAGCTTCTTATAACAAAAGAAAACTCTGAGCAAGGACACTTATGTGGTAAAGAAAATGGAGAAGTATTCCTATGTTGATATATTTAAAAAAAAAAAAAGAACAGCCCACTGACCTTTGCCATGAAGGTTATTTCTACTTATCTACATAGCTACCAGTTATGGTGCTCATCACTCCTTTGTGTGGATCCAGCTTTCCATCTGGTATCATTTCTTCTGCTTGAAGGATGACTTTTGTTATTGAAAGATATTTTCATTCATTAAAGAAGTTTAAGTTGACAGTTTTTCTTTTAGTATTTTAAAGATTTTGCTCATCTGTCTTCTGGCTTGCATTACTTCTCCTGGAAAACTATTGTCATTCTTATCTTTGTTCTTGTGTTTGTAATGTGCCCCTTTTTTTCTGGCTGCTTTTAAGATTTTCTTTTTTTTAACTGGTTTAAAGCAATTTGGTTATGATGTGCCTTGATACAGTTTTCTACATGCTTCTTGTGTTTGGGTTCATTGAGCATCTTAGACCCATGGCTTTATAATTTTAATCAAATGTGGATGGGCTTCACTGGTGACACAGTGGTTAAGAATCCGCCTGCTAATGCAGGGGACATGGGTTCGAGCCCTGGTCCGGGAAGATCCCACATGCCGCAGAGCAACTAGGCCCATGCAGCATATCTACTGAGCCTGTGCCCTAGAGCCCATGAGCCACAGCTGTGGAGCCTGTGTGCCACAAGTACTGAAGCCCGCGCACCGCAACAAAGAGTGGCCCCCACTCGCCACAACTGGAGAAAGCCCGCATGCAGCAATGAAGACCCAACACAGCCAAAAATAAAATAAGTAAAATAAAAATAAATTTTTAAAAAATGTGGAAACTCATTGACCATTATTTATTCAAATTTTTCTATCCCTCCCCTCCTTTGGGGGATTCCAGTTATTGATACAGTTGGTTGCTTTAGGTCCCACAGTTCACTGATGTGCTCTTCATTGTCTTTCTTACTCTTTTGTTTTTCTCTCTTTCATTTTATAGGTTTGTATTGCTGTGTCTTCAAGTTCATTAATTTTTTTCTTTTGCAATGTTTATTTAATCTGCTAGTAATATCACCAGTGTATTTTTAAATCTCAGACATTGTAATTTTCACCTTTAGAAGTTTGCTCTGGGTCTTTTAAAAATCACTTGTGTCTGTACTTAACATGTCCAATCTTTTCTCTGACCTCTTGAATATATGAATACAGGTATAATAATTGTTTTAATGTACTTGTCTACTAATTCTGTCTGTGCAAATTCTGTTGTTTTTTCTTTTCTTTCTAGGTTTGGAATATATTTTCTTGTTTCTTGTAATGCCTGGTAATTTTTTAAAATTAATATATTAATTAATTTATTTTTGGTTGCATTGGGCCTTAGTCGCTGTGTGTGGGCTTTCTTTAGTTGAGGTGAGCGGTGGCTACTCTTCATTGCGATGCACAGGCTTCTCATTGTGGTGGCTTCTCGTGGAGCTGGGCTCTAGGCGTGCGGGCTTCAGTAGTTGTGCCATGCGGGCATCAGTAGTTGTGCCTTATGGGCTCTAGAGTGCAGGCTCAGTAGTTGTGGTGCACGGGCTTAGTTGCTCCGTGGCATGTGGGATCTTCCTGGACCAGGGCTCAAACCCGTGTCCCCTGTGTTGGCAGACAGATTCTTAACCATGGCGCCACCAGGGAAGCCCATGCCTGGTAATTTTTGATTGGATGTCAGATGACATTTTATGTTTTACTTTGTTGGGTGATGGGTATTTTTATATTCCTAAAAATATTCTTGAACATTGTTCTGGGATAGGATTAGTTTATTTAGAAACAGTTTGATCATTTTATGTTTAAGCTTTGTAAGCATTACCAGAACTGTGTTTATTCTGGGGTTAATTTCTCTGCTAGTGGGGAGGGACAGTTCTTTCATTAACTGATGCTCTGTGAATTATGATGTTTTCCACTTTGGCTGTTGAGAACAGGCACTGCCCTGAACTGATATGTGCTTTGGGCATTACATCTAATCTTTTGGGATTTTCTTTCCTGGTCTCAGGTAGTTTCCTCACAGTGCTCACCTGAATACTCGAGAGGCCCCCTCGCGAGCTCTGGTGTTAACTGTGTGCAGCTCTCCCCACTGCAGCACTCTGCCCCGCCAACTGTAGCTGCTTTGGCTTCCCTGAACTCCCATCTCCATCCCTTCAACCCAGGGAATCTGCTGGCCCCTGATGTTAAAATGTCTAGTGTATAAACTAATTTAGAAAGCCAGTCCTCACTGACAAAACAGCTATTCAAGTAGACTTCTGTCAGAAAAAGCCTGACTTCATTTTTAAAAATTCAGAATATAAATGCTAATATGCAGTTTGATGAGTACTTTTTAAACTGCTGAGAAATAAATTGTGAAATACGGTTTGTAAGAAATTACTAAAAATGGACATTATTAAAATGTTTTGGGTGTAATATACGTAAGAAAAATGAATCTATATGCCATTTCCCCTTAATTTTTTTTATTTTTTATATTATTTTGAGGTCAGGAATATGATGAAAGGTTTATATTCCTTTATTAAATGCATATGCATATATGTATTAATCTTTGGGGAATAACTAAATAAGAAACATGCATAAACATTCAAAATAACTACATTAATTTTGTTAGGTAACATGTTAAAATGAAACATGGAAATAATGCAAAAGAAAAATGTTTATATTATAAAATTATATTGCTAAAAACGAATTAGTCCAACAACTAGCTTAGGCTTTAACTTAAAACAGGTGGTAGAATATAATCAACATTTTAAAATAGGATAAAGGTTAACTATAATGAAGATAAGTTTTGGTATGGATTTGTGAAAATCATTTTTAAACTTTTATATTGAGTAGTATACAGAGAAGTCACATAAAATATTTTTTATGTAGTTTAGATCCAGTGTAAGTTAAACATTTTGCTAACCCTAGAAAACATTACATTCGTAAGCCTTATAAGCAGATTATAGAGTTTTCTCTTTTGGCTGAATATTTTGAACTTTTATTTGATGAGAAAGTGGTACAGTTAAGTAGGTATGACATATTGGTGTGGTTTTGAGTTCTGTAAGTTAAAAGCAAAGTTAAAATATTTAATAGCTAACATTTATTGTGCTCTTACTGTGCATTGGTACACTGTGTTTTATCTAATCTAGTTCTTACAGTGATCCTAAGAGATAGGACTACTTTTATCTTCCTTTCAGTGATGAGAAAACTAAGTTTCAGGAAATACTTTGCTCAAGTCAGCCCAAGAGCTGTAAACAGTAAAGCCAGAATTAGAACCCAGGCAGCCTGTCTTCAGAGGGTGTATCACTAACTACAGTGCTGTGCACTTCCCACAGCTGTGCTGTCGTGACCTTCATCTTGACAAATGAATGAATTTTAATGTATATTTTATGGTATGATAGAATATGATGTGCAAGAAAGTTATTAAACATTTTCAAGTGCTTTGCAAAACTGAGTTATTTGTGATAACTAAATGGATCCTATTAGTTATGCTTTAAGAAAAAGCAACTATCAGAGAAATTCTGAAATGGCTTTCAGAATTTAATAACTCAGTTACTGAGTTATTAAAAAATAGGAAACTTTTAAAATTATTTGTTTTTATTAACTTTTTGTTGTTGTTGTTGGGAGAAATGTGAGATGGTGAATGGATGTTCTTGGTTTTATTATTTGAGGAAATAATCTTAGTTGTTTGTTGTAATAGTATTTACAGCAACAAATAGCAGGTTGCATTCAATGCATGCCACTTGTGTACTGGGCACTGCTCTAAACACTTCACATTATTACATACATATATTTAATCCTTACAAGCGGTCTATGAGGCTGACACAATTATCCCCATTGTATAAATTTCAGATTTTTCTAGAATGAGTTTAAGTATTAGACTGATTTATTTAAACAACTACAGTCTTTTTTATTTTGTTTTCGTTTTTTTAGTAGTAATTGCAGCAAATATATTCAGGTTATTTTTTAACTGCTGCTTCATATTATGCTGTACCCCCATGACTACACAGATGCCCGCTTCTTTACTCAGTATACAATGACCACACGGGCTTCTGCCCTTTTTTCTTGCCACTACACACTGACCCTTATTTGGTACACCCTGACTTTTAACTGCAATTATATTTCCTTCCTAAATTTCAGTTCATTCCAAGTATTATAATCACTTCCTCTCTCAAGTCTTTGCCAAGTCCTGCATTCAGTATCCCTTGTTTCCTGTTCATATAAATTCCTTAACTGAGGAGTTATTTTTTTCTTGTTCTGTTTTTACATGTGAATCCATGGTAATATTTTCTAAATCCATCTTTTATATATGAACTACATGTATATAGCAGTTTTATACTTACTATTTTTAGTAGTATATATCTGATTATGTACAAGAGATTAAAAGAAGTTATTAGCCTCCCGCAATTTAAAAAATAATTAAATCTGTCTTTCATCCCAGTGAGAAAAATATTACTGTGTTTCTTTCTTTCTTCACATCTCACTATTTTTTAGGTTTTATGGCAATTAGATATATTCCGAAGAAGCTTGCGGGTTCTGACTGGACATGTTTGTCAGAAAGATGCCTGCATATTTTGTGCATTGAAGGTAACCTTTTAATAGTTCTGAAAAATTACTATTGTTTCTCAAAAGATTTAATTTTATTTGATAGTTTGTTTTGTTTTGACATATTTGGTTAGTTTATTTGTAATTAAAGTTATTGTCAAGTGACTTACAGTTTTGAAGAGGAATTCCTAAAGTATGACTTATTCAGGTTTATGGATCCATTTTCCTGTGTTAGGAACATTATATTTTTCATTATTTTGAAATAATCATTTAACAGATGTTTTTTGAGTTACTACTGAATTCTGGGCACTGCTGTAGTTACTAAGGGTACAGCAGTGAACGGAAGTAATAAAAATCCCTGTTCTCATGTAGCTTATATTCTTGTAAGGGAGAAGAAAATAAATAAAGAAAATATAAAGTATGTTAGGTAATAATAATTGCAAAGGAGGAAATATAAATCAGGGATAGGTACTAGAGAGTGTTGAGTAGCAAGGAAAGCCTCACTGAGAGAATGACATTTAAATCACAACTTGGAAAAGGTGATGGAGTGGACTAGAGCTTTCCAGGCAAGCAGGGACACAGCAACTGCAAAGGCCCTGAGGTGGGAGTGTGCGTGACATATTCAAGGAAACCTGACTGGTGGCAGAAGCTTTGTGAGCAAGGGGGACAGTGATAGGAGATGAGCTCAGAGGTAAGGTGAGTTGTGGTGACTCCAAAAATGTCTGCAGATTCTTTTGCACTCTTCTATTGAAAGGTGGAGTCTAATTCCTTGAATATGGGTTGCCCCTAATGTTTCATTTCCATCATATAGAATGTGGCAGAAATGAGATTAGGGTAGATTAGAAAAAGTGATAAAGCTTCCACCTGGCTCTGTCTGTTGGGGTGCTCATTCTTGGAAGTGAGTTGCCATGCTATGAGGAAGCCAAGTTGGTCATAGCTACGGCCAAGTTCCTGGCCAACAGGCAGCACCAACAACCAGCATCAACCTCTAGACACTAGTGAGTGACCTTCAGATGACTCCCAAGTTCCAGCATTCAGACTATTACAGATGACTGCAAGTGGGGCAGAGTTGAGCTGTCCTCACCCAAACTGCAAACTTGTGACCAAAATAAATGTTATTTTTAGTACCTAAGATTTGGGGTGGTTTTGTTATGCAGCAGTAGATAACTGGAACAGGAGTCCAGATTGTGTAGGGCCTTCTAGAGACCTTTGTGAGGACCTTGACCTTTTCTCCTGAGTGATTTAGGAAGTTGTGGGATTGTTTTGAGTGGAGGAGTGATATAACTCGTGTTAAGTAAGTGTAATATTTGGACTAGATCTCTTTGGCTGCTTGGATGAGAATATATAGAATAGGGACAAAGGCAGAAATGGGGAGTCCAGTATATATTAGCAACTCATTTATGTCGTTGAAATTTTTGCCCAAGAATTTAAGATTTGATTAATATGTTTTCAGAAATAAATATTTCAGTCTTTTACATTCTTAAATATTCTTAGTACACATACATAATACAGGAAAATAAAAGGTAGTTTTCCTGCTTTATTTTGACTTACATTCCTAAAAAGGCTGTTTGAATAAGTCACCAAAGGAGGCAAGTTTATTTTATTTTTTTAAATTTTTAAATTTAATTTTATTTATTTTTTTATACAGCAGGTTCTTATTAGTCATCAATTTTATACACATCAGTGTATACATGTCAATCCCAATCAGGAGGTGATTTTATATTCTCTTTTTTATATGGTAAAAATAGGGTTGATGAAGAATGAACTTAGATCAGATTATAGTATTGCATTTTATTTACTCTGCAGTAAATTTTGAATGTTTTGTCCAGTTGTAAAAACTAATTAAATTTT
>NW_006791822.1:2961679-3028850 GCF_000442215.2 Lipotes vexillifer | reverse complement strand
CCCCCCTGCCCCTTTCCCTTGCTTGCGTCCCCTGCCTCAAAACACCTGTGTGTGTGTGTGCGCGCGCGCGCGCGCGCACACACACGCGCTCTCTCTCTCTCTCTCTCTCTCTCTCTCTCTCTCTCTCTCTCTCTGCATTGTCCTCCTTGCAGTTTCTCAGAGCTGGCTTTCATCTCTGAGTGTTTTCATTATTATTTTTTTCGTCTAGAATGATTTTCTTCCAGATGTCCCTGTGGCTAACACCCTTATTTCCTTTATGCCTCTCCTTAAATGTTATTTTTCCATCAGTGAGACCTTCCCTGACTACCCTTGGTAATAGGTAAGCTCCCTCCCTCTCTCCTACCCCCAGCATCCCTATCCCTATTACACTACTTTATCTTTCTCTCTTGTATTGTATTTCTTTGTTTTTCTCTATTGTACTTATGACATTCTGACATATAATTACTTATTTGCCCTCTCCTCATTACTACAACTAGAATGTTGTAGTAATGCCCATGAGGGCAGGGTCTTTGTTTTCTGGTGTAGAACAATGCCTCACATATACTAGACAATCAAAAAAATAGACGTTAAATGAACATCAATCTTGTGTAGGATTAATATCTTAAACATTACCTGGAAAAGTTGACTACCTAAATAAGAAATGACTTTTGAAAATATTTTTCATTTTTTATCATTTGTAATTGTAGCTAAAAATTTTGGTACTGGATATCTAATATCACTTGGCATCTTTCTTTTTTAATTTCTTATTTGTAAATTAAATTTTCTTGTATCAGTGGAACAGATTCTTGAAATATTTCCTAGCCTACCATATCTTTATCTTAAAAGCAATTTTTTTTTCAGATGACATACCCCTTGAGCTAATTAATATAGAACTTAATATGATCAATCCTTATTTGGTGGTTTATCACACAGCAAACTTTATTTTTTCCCCACTTTCACTCACCTAAGATGATTGTCATAAAACTGGAACTTATTAAAATGTTTTTCTTGCTTAAATTCAACAAAGAAAATAGAAGACCAGATTAATACCTATAATTTAATGTTCTTGAATGATGTTCCCACTGTTTCAAGTCTAGTGAGTTCCTACTGTTTTATTTGATTATATGATGTTTATTTTTGTATAACATAATTTTAATTCCTACAGTACACTTTAAGATTTAAAGCAACTTATCTCAAAACTCTTTCTAAACAACTTAGATCATAGTCAGCTAGGGAACAGTTTAAAAATGGGCCTCATCTCAATCAGAATCTCTGAGGATGGGATCTGAGAACTTCACATGTTTAATTCTTATGCACTAACATTTGATTTAGAGACTGGGGCAACCATTTCTACATATTACTCATAGAAATAATTAATTTTTTGTATGGAATTTTAAAGCAAAAGACTGTTAGTTTGAGTATAGAGTTTCGAGTTTCGCTGTTGAAATGAAATTGCTCAAGTGTTTTTTAGTTGTTGGTGTTAAACTTACTGGTTGATGTATTTGTCAATTCCCAGACGATATTTGAACAGTTTCAACACAGTCGAGAAAAAGCACTTCCTTCGGATAACATAAGGCATGCTCTTGCAGAAAGTTTCAAAGATGAGCAGCGATTTCAGCTTGGCCTTATGGATGATGCTGCAGAGTGCTTTGTAAGTATTTCTGATGATCCTTAAGTTAGAATGGCAGTTGGCATTCCTTAAATTATGCACCTTTTGAGACAAATGAAACATAAATTTATAGCAGTGGAAAAGTATCAGAACTGCTCGGTAGATACCTGTCTCACCTACCCTTCAAAGCTCAGTTTAAGTCCACGTGTGTTTTGTGTACTTTTGCTTTTGATTATTTGTGCTGCTCTAATTTTTCAGTTAGGCTACTAAAATACTTTAAAATTTATTTATTGGAGCAAAAAGGCTTATTATGTATAAATCATAGCACTTAAGTCGTTCTGTTCCACGGGATTTACATATGCAACACACTCTCCCAGTAACATTTCTCATTACATGCAATGATTCTCTTTGAAGAGCAGAGGATCTTGATGGGCAGCTGTCAGGGGCAGCAATTCTGATATACACCTTACTCCAGGTTGAGAATCACTCACTGAGGTTGATGTTCTGAGACTGTGTTACCACCATATTGATAAGTAGAGCATTCCTTTGATTAGGGATGTACCTTATATACCTTCTTAAATATGCATGTTGATGTTTAATCGTTTCAATAACATAGATGTCACCTATATTTAAGATAACTATTTCTTCTCTTAGTTTTATATCTCTTCAGCAAATTCTGTGAATTCTTTCATCAGAAACCCTTTTAAGGTTTGCCTCGCCATGTTATTTCCCTGTCACCATTTCTGTTTAGCTCGGGCCTCTACTCTCAGCATTATTTAAGCCTCCTTACTAGTGTCCTTTTAACCTATATCCTAAGAGTCTTTTTTAACAGCCACCATATTAATATACTTTTTTTTCAGATAAATGCTTGCACTTCAAATATTTCTGTGATTCACATCTGACTCTCTTCTGACATTTAAGGCTCTTTAAATTCAAACTCCAGTTTATCTCTTTGCTGTCTTCCTGAATTTTCCCTTCTGGTGAGATAGTTTCAGTCCATTCCTCAAACATGTCTTTTAAATTCCTGTTTTATAGCCTTTGCTCAAGTTCCTGAAATATTCAAAACTTTCCTAATCTATTATTTGTTAAAGTTCAACATAAGCCACATCTACTAGATAATGCATCATCAAAGCATCCCAATCCATTCTCCAAATATTTGAAGAATTTATTACTCTATAGAATTCATTTGGCATTTATGTTTTTTTTAAATGAACATCTCGAATGCTTAGCACACTTGCCATGTTGACTAAAATATGACAAAAACAACACACACAGTCATGAAATATGCTTTTCATACTTCTCATGTTTATAATTGCTCCACTGCTTAAAATATAAATGGATATATTTTGTACAATACTGAACTTTATAGTCTTAGTTTCACTTAAGTGAAGTATACTAATCCATGATATGATTATTCATGGGATATCTAGAAATCCAGGCTTAAATAATTGAATAGTTATAAATGTCCTGAGGAGGGGGAAGTTAACTAATTAAAATAATCCATTGGTTAAGTTTTGGTAAAAAGGATAATTTGTTAAAGAAATTAATACCCCTTATTGATCTATATTACAAATCCACACTTTCATAAGAAGTTTGTTGAAGAGCAGATTACTTGCATTCGGGTTGTTAGTGCAGATATTATAAGCCTTTATCATTGATGTTTTGATTTAAGTTATATAGACTATCCAAATGATCCAAGTAGGATTTTTTTAATTAATTGCTTTTTCTCAATGTGAGAATGCTGGGAACATAGGAAATCTTGTTTTCTAATATTAAATTCTAGATGTCAGCACCATGAATTGATTTTTTAAATCTTTATTAAAATCATGTTACATTATAATGTTTTGCTAAAATTTTTTTAAAATCGAATGCTGCAAAAGGTGAATAATTGAGCAACATTTGAAGGCTTGGTTAAAGAGGGAAGCTGAAAAGCTGACAATGTATATGGCATTTCTAAGTTTGACACTTTGGAAAATACTTAGATTTTTCAATTTGTAAAGTTAAAAAGAGTTGTATTTTGAAGTGTCCTATGCAAGATTTGCAACTCATTTGTTTTTTAATTTTTTAATTAGGAAAATATATTGGAGAGGATTCATTTTCACATAGTGCCAAGCAGAGATGCAGACATGTGTACCTCTAAATGTTGTATCACTCACCAGAAGTTTGCTATGACTCTGTATGAACAGGTGAGATGCCTTAACTGTTTTATTAGATGCTATATTTATGTTTTATGATTGATAAATTAGACATATATTTTTACCTGCAGTGTGTGTGTCATAGCTGTGGAGCATCATCAGATCCTCTACCCTTTACAGAATTTGTGCGGTACATTTCTACAACGGCCCTATGGTAAGAACCTACTAAAGCATATTTACCAAAGATGTTAGTCATGTATGTGATCACATTGAGCCTTTATTTTATGAAACTGTAGCATATATGAATATCTACTCTCTGAGATTAACAAATGTGCTACCATCAGGGGTACTAAGTGATGTCTATCTCAGTTGTTTCTGACTTAACCAAATATAGATGTCACTCAGTGAAATGTACAGAATATTAGTCAAAATGTATATTTATTTATATTTATAGCAAGTTTTTGAAACCGTGAAGGAGAGCTTAAAATGACAAGTTCAAGGGTAAATGGAATTGTACATGATTTCTTCATTTTTGCTAAGGTGTTACCTTTGTAGTGGCCATGTCTCCTGTCGGCTCCACCATGTCCCTGCGTAGTGATGGAAGCTAGGGTAAGCAGACAAGAAAGAAAAAAGTGAAAATAATCCTCTGTTAGGTTTATTGCATTTAAGGCCATAACACTCACCTGAAATAAAAATTTGCCATGCTTGTCTGTCCCCTCCCTCCCTAGCCATGAAACATCAGCTTAGGGATCCAAAAATGATCTCTAGACTTTACATAATAAGAGTTGTTTGAACACGGCAACAGGTATTTGAGAGTGTAAATATTTGATGTATGATAAACATTGAATGAGATCATAAATGTTTGCAGATACTTTAGTACAAAAGACAACACATGGGTCAATAATTATTAATCAGAATACATCAGTACAGCAGTTAGTTGCTAAATGCTACCAATATTTTTATCATTGCACAAAGAGAATATTAGGTGCTCATCCATTTCATTGTATTATTAAACTTCTTTGATTTATTTTGGATATAGCACATTATTTCTTAAAGATCATTGAATATAGCAAGTTGGTAATTTGGATGTATACAGAGTTGGGAAACATCGATTTAGAGGAACATTCTTTAAACTTCAGTCATTTGTAGTCAGTTTCATTCACTTTGTTTGAAAAGTAGGGTGTTTGAATCAGGATAGACCACAAATTAAAAGCTGTAAACCTTTAAGTCTACTTTGAAACTCTTGTGTAAAATGACAGTACTCTGAGACAGTATTAGGTAATAAGAATTAGAGTTCCATCAATCTCTCCCTGGTCCATGCCATGAATTGCGAAAGCCCAGAATTTGAATTCTAATTATAATCTCTTTCTTTTTATTGGTGATAAGTATTGAATACTAGTTGTTCAATGCTTACTATGTTCCAGGCTTTACATAAATTGTTGCTTTTAATCTTAACAAAAACTTTTGTTGATCAAGAAATAGGCTTAATATGGTTAACCTGGTAAATGGATGAATTAAGATTGAAATCCAGGTCTGGGTTCATTTCAAATTCAAAATGTATCTGGTTAACCACCACTCTGATGCTGTCAATTTTGTAAAAAACCATTATGTGCATTTTGAATGAGCCTGTCAGATTTAGTGCTTTCTAGTCTACTTGTGAAGTGCTTTAGAAGAATTGGTACTTTTAGTTGTTATTGAATATTGTATATTAGTTACCATTGAACTGTAAAATACATCCAGCTCTAGGACAGTTAAAATTACTATTAAGTAAAACCAGAGCACCACGAATGGAAACTAGTAGGCGTATTGAGCTTACATTATATATCTTTTTGGAAATGTTTAAATAGTTGTTTAAAGATACTTAATACTTTGATATGTAAAAATTTGACTCTAGGAGAAGTTGGATACAAAATGGCACTGATACCCTGCCTAGACTCTAATGAAATGGTTAGTAGTCATAATAGGAACAAAAGGCACAAGCCTCATTTAAGTAGCTTTGGTTGTGACTTCTGCATTAATCAGCAAAGGGCCCTTCTCTTAGCTGAAAATAACTTTGTTTATGGGAACTTTAGGCCAGAGAGGGAGCCTTTCCTAAAGTTTCTTGTTCTTGTTAGGCAAAAGTTTAAACTCAAGTCCCTCTTTGTTAAGTAATAATGTAAAAGAAACTGTTAACTTAGAATTACCTTCAGATGGAACATCTTAACCTCATTCATCTAATTCCAAACAATGGTATGATTTCATGTTATTTTATTCTGTTCTTGACCTAACGTTTTTCATCATAACCTGCCAAATATCATAATTTTTCATTTCATGGAAATTTACTTCACGGTTAATTTTTCAAACAAAATTGTGTTTTAAGACAGAAAAAATGATCATACCTATATTGATAACTTAGTATTTTTGATGCAAATTTACTGGATATTTTTTAAGTTCGTAGGCCAGATTTGGGACTGCTTCTTTCTTTTGTAGCAATGAAGTTGAAAGAATGATGGAAAGGCATGAACGCTCTAAGCCTGAAATGTTTGCAGAATTGCTGCAAGCAGCAAATACAACTGATGACTATAGGAAATGTCCTGTAAGTATAATTTGGAGAACATTAGTGTGCTTCTGTATTTGTAAATTTGAAAATAGACATTCAGAAATTACCACGTGAATATTAATTATATCTGGAAATAATTTGAAGAATTTATTTTTTCAGTGTTTTCTTAGGTAACTCTTTATACCATGTGAGCTCTTATTTCTTTAAAAACTTGTAACACTGAGAAGGATTTAAGGTAGCATATGTTGATTAAGTTCTGAAGTCTATCATTTGACTAAAGAGAGAATTTCTTTTTTGTTTTTCTTTAAATAAACATTACAGATGGTATTATTCTTTCCTCATGTAACATTGTTAATGGCTTCAAGGGCTTTATATCTGCTTTTTTTTAGGTTGAATTCTTGTTTTAACAGATTTACAAAAATACCAAAGAAAAATACTTTGATTTAAAATAAACTTTATGTTTAATCAATAACTAAGACAAATACTTTGCTAGAAGTCTATTTTAATATGCTGAAGAAATAAATTTCTGATACATGTTAAGAATGTTATTGAATAATACAAACTGTATAAGGCATTACCTGTGGTATATCTGTTTTGATAATTTCAAAAGTTGTCTTTTGTGTTTTTCTTTAGAGTAACTGTGGCCAAAAAATAAAAATTCGGCGTGTTTTAATGAATTGCCCAGAGATTGTTACAATTGGTTTAGTCTGGGACTCTGAGCATTCTGACTTGACCGAGGATGTTGTTCGGAATCTCGCAACGCATCTTTATCTGCCCGGGGTATATAAACTCTTTTCATTCTCTTTCTTTTTATTTTTAAATTCCTCTAAAACATCTTCATATATTATAAGGCACTTTGTTTTTCAGAACTAAATTTTCTTTCTAAAGGAAATAATTTGCTGATGTAACTCTGATAAAGTTAATCAAATCAGGCTAACTGGAATGCCTTTCTTGCTTAGACTAGGAATGGCTTTCAGTTACAAACTAAACCATCATGTGCTCTATCCCTGTATCACTGTAGAGTGATGATGATATGATACTATATGCATGTGTGTATGATAATGATTATAAATATAAATATTAAGCTAGAAAAATTTAAGATTTAAAATTCATCTACAGCTCTGATCACTTAATATGCTTTTTACTATCTTAATATATTTTGAATTGGTTTATATTACAATTAAACTTTTAAATAGTTATCTTGAGGTAGTATGTTTAATGTATGTTAAAATATGTGATTCAATCATGAATTATTGGGAAATGTGTAATTTACCTCACATTTTGAGTTTATGTATGTAAAGTGTCAATTCTGTGTTAGAGATACTGTGCTACTAAACTAAGTTGTAGTAAATACATTTCATTGGACTTAATGTTTCTTGTGGACTAATTGAAAGTAGTAATTCTGTTAACAGTGCAATGTGGTGTCTTTAGTACTAATATAATATCAGTTTGGGGCAGTATGCATGAGAAATATTTTTCATAGAGAATCAAGTGCATGACTTATCAAATAATTGTTCCTCATTTTAAAAAAGATACAGTATTAAATATACATTACTTTTAAACAGCTTTTTTATAGGGTTACTGATGAAAATGCCAAAAATAGTGAACTTCACCTTGTTGGCATGATTTGCTACACTAGCCGACATTATTGTGCCTTTGCTTTTCATACCAAGAGTTCCAAATGGGTATTTTTTGACGATGCAAATGTGAAAGAGGTAAGTGACGCTTTACTAAGTGGAATATTTATTGTGATTTTTACTTTTTAGGAATAAATGATATAATAATGAAATAATTATATAAAATAATTATTATATGTAAGTATTTACATAAAATAGAAATAAGTGAATTTAATAGCATCATTTAAAGTCCTCCAGTATTAAAAATTAGAAAGCCAAATAGATGAAGCAACTACTTTAGACACCGGACGACAGGCAGTTGAACAGAAAAAAGGGAAACCAACAAGATGAAGCCTACAATGATCCCTGCCTACTGCCTAGAGGTAGTTTCTGGATTGCAGTGCAGCGAGGGAGAACCCAAACAAAGCCTAGTAGTCTCACTGAGTTGAGGAAACCGAAATTAGAGTTCAAGGAGGCCAAGATGGCTAAAATTTGCTGGACAGATTACCAGAAAGAAAGCTGCATGGAGGGAAAGTCCTGGAGATTGGCAGAGGGATTCCCTTTAATCTATGGCTGAATAGTGATCCACCATGTGTAGGGTAAATGAGCACAAGGTGGCAGAAGGGACCACTGGAAAACAATTCCCTAAACTCATATGGGGCTAGAATAGTTTGCCTCTGTACTAGCAAGAGTGGATACACAGGACATCAAGTTGAATCCTCAGAAAAATATCACCTTAATGGTGGGGCTAAATTATTCCTAGACTGAAGATTGCTCTGGACCTGACATAAAAAGCTTAAAATGATGCCTTCAAAGGACCAAGATGGTACCATATGACATAACACATAACTACATGTGAACAATTTAAAAGGAAAACAAAATAGTTCAATAGCTAAAAATGTAAAATTCAGTGAAATTTCAATATGCCATTTCAAAGTAGCATTCACTAAAAAATTACCGAATATACAAAGAAGTAGGAAGACATGACCCATGCCCTGAAGGAATATCAGTAACAACAGACCTTCTATGCCATTTCATTTCTTCAAATCACATGAATTGGGGTGAGCAGGCAGAGTAGGGAAATGGAGCACACCTTCTTTTCTCTCAGAAACTTCATCAGCACCTCAAAAACGAGGGTTCATACTAATAACTGATCTCGGAGGTCAGTTCCAGGCCAGATCTGATATTAAATTGCCTTAGGAAAAAAAAAGACCAAAAATGACAGAAGTAGACATATCAGATAAGAAGGTTAAAACTGCTGTTTTGCTATAGAGAGATTTATTAAATAACAGTCAGTAAACATGGACCATAAAACTATCTGATAAATTGGACTTTGTCAAAACTTTTGCTCTTCAGTAAGGTACTGTTAGGAGAATGAAAAGACAAACCATAGACTGGGAGAAAATATTTGTCAAGCATATATCTAATAAAGGCTATATTCAGAATATATAAAGAACTCTTTTTTTTAATTTATGTATTTAATTTAGTTATTTTTGGCTGTGTTGGGTCTACGTTACTGCGTGTGGGCTGTCTCTAGTTGTGGCGAGCAGGGGCCACTCCTCGTTGCGGTGCGCAGGTTTCTCATTGCGGTGGCTTCTCTTGTTGCAGAGCACGGGCTCTAGGCGCACAGGATTCATTAGTTGTGGCACGTGGGCTCAGTAGTTGTGGCTCACGGACTCTAGAGCTCAGGCTCAGTATTTGTGGCACATGGGCTTAGCTGTTCCATGGCATGTGGGATCTTCCTGGACCTGGGCTCGAACCCATGTCCTCTGCGTTGGCAGGTGGATTCCCAACCACTGCACCACCAGGGAAGCCCAAGAACTCTTAAACTCAATAATAAAAAGACAAATCAATTAAAAAGTGGGCAAAAGATTTGGACATTTCACCAAAGAAGATACATGAATGGCCCTTGAAATGATATTCATACATCATTAGGCACAAAGGAAGTACAAATTTGATTCACAATGAGATTGCATTACTCACCTCTTTGAATGCCTAAAATTAAAAAGACTGACCATACCAAGAGCCGACAAGGACTCGTGAGGCTGATGGAAACGCAAAACTGAACAATCACTTTAGAAAACAGTTTGTCAGTTTCTTATAAATTTAAACATATACTTATCATACAGCCTAGCAATTCCACTCCTGTGAAAGCATGTATCCATACATAATTTGTACTTCAATGTTCATAGTAGTTTTACTCATAGTAACCAAAACTGGAAACAACTCAAACGTCTATCATCAGGTGAATATAAAGAAGTTGTACAACCATACAATGGAATATAATAATCAGCAATAAAAAGGAATGAACTAGTGATGCAACAATGTAGAAAAATCTCAAAAGCATTGCGCTAACTGAAAGAAGTGAGACACACAAACAGCTAAATAATATGATTCCGCTTCTATGAAATTCTAGAAAAGGAAAAAACAAAGTGACAGAGTAGACCATTGGTTGCCAGGCATTGCAGAGGGGTACAGGGAAAGTTTTGTAAGTGAGGATTACATGATTGTAGACATTTAGCAGAACTCACTGACTTGAACAGTGTAATCGGATGGTTTTATTTTATTAAATTATATTCAATAAAGCCAGTGAAAAAATTTAGAAATTCATATTCTAAAGTCCACACTTTGCTTGAATTACTTAGTACTTTGATATGGCAGTTTATTAAGAAGTTCCATCTTGAGTCAGTATGCAGCAACATTTTGGCACTCCTATTTTGCATCCTCATAGTTTAAATTGTCAAAATTTGAAGGAAGAACTGGGTAGTCACTTTCTGAGTTTCAGGTTTCTTTTGTTTTCAAACTACTCTAGTTCTTCAAGTATCTCAGAATCCCAGGTAAAGAGGGTAAACAGCTAAAAATGTGTAATTTGGAGCTTCCCTGGTGGCGCAATGGTTGGGAGTCCGCCTGCCGATGCAGGGGACGCGGGTTTGTGCCCCGGTCCGGGAGGACCCCATGTGCCACGGAGCGGCTGGGCCCGCACGTCCGGAGCCTGTGCTCCGCAGCGGGAGGGGCCGCAGCGGTGAGAGGCCCGCGTACCGCAAAAAAAAAAAAAAAAAAAAGTAAAAATGTGTAATTTGAACAAACTCCTCAAATTTTTTTAAAGACCCCTTCTCTAATGAAAAGCTGATATTCTAGAATGCTTTGTTTTTTGTTTTATTGGTTTTATTTTGTTTTTAAATGAACTTTATAGAGGTATAATTTACAAACATTAAAATGTACCCATTCTAAGTGTATAGTTTGGATTTTGACAACTGTATACATGCCTGTTTAACCTCCACAATCATTGTATAGAACATTTTTATCACTCCAGAAAATCCTGTCACGTCCCTTTACTGTCCCCAACCCTGGGTCCCAGGAAATCATTGATCTCATTCTACAGTTTATGTGAATGAGACATTCTCTGTGTTTGGCTTCCTTTGCTAGGCATAATATCTTTTTTTTTTAATTTCAAGATACTTTATTTATTTATCTTAAAACAGGTCACAACACTAAGCTTCTGGCCCATTCTGCCAATGCACAAGCTACAAATGCTTGCTCAGCAATTGAGGGGCACACTTTAGTAGTATGTTTGAAAAGTGAATAAAAATCCATGTAAAACAAATGTTCAAATAGTTTCCATATGAACACGGATAAGTGTGACCCCATCACCTAGTCTTACACATCGTTGCATCTGTGCCAACCCTATTTACATAGACATCTCAAAACTGGAAGAAATTAAGTTAAATGGTCCCCCCCAAACCCTCAAATCAAGCTAAACTCGCAGTTAACAGCTACAAGAATGGTATCTACACATTAATATGAGCTGAAGCACAGGCTTCTGGGTGCTGTTTCATTCTACTCTCCCAAGCACAGGACACAGGCAGAGTGCCAACATCCTGCTCCTCTACTCCGAGTGGGAAGTCATGGTTCTGGATTTGCTGCATCAGTTGCCATGTTGGCCCTGACGTCACATAGTAGATGGTCAGTCTCTGGAATCCATTGAAAGTAGAAGCAGCAGCGACTGCCATCCAGTCATCATACAGCCATCCAGTTGTTCCAGCACCATTTGTTGAATAGACTCTTATATTTCCCCATTAAATTGCTTGAAGTCTTTGTCAAAAGTCAGTCAACATGTATGAACAAAGCCTTTAAAATTTTGATAATCTAGATCTTGATATAGAAAGTGTAAAATCTTGCCCATCAGTTTTTAATGATAATGTTTATATGATTTTTATCTAGACTAGTTACTAAATAAAATTAATCATATAGTATGATGAACAGTTGAACTGCTAGTGTCTGAGTGTCTTTAAAATTTTTTAATATACAAAGTAATTCAGTCTCTGCCTTTTCATGTAACACATTGATTACAAGGTTTTGTTTTGTTTCTATTCATTTGTAATTTTTTAAGGTTGGAACTAGATGGAAAGATGTGGCCTCCAAGTGTATCCGATGCCACTTCCAACCACTGCTTTTGTTTTACGCAAACCCAGATGGCACAGCAGTTTCCACTGAAGATGCGCTCAGGCAGGTCATCAACTGGCCACATCATAAATCCGTTGCAGAAAATATAGGTAATTGTTTAAAAGTTCTTTTTAGTGTTTTTCTGTTATCACAGTCACACTAGGAATACCAATATACTGAATATGAAATGAATGTTGAGGATAATTTCAAAATTTAATTTCAGTAAAGTGGAGTTCAGGAAAATTCTAATACTTAGAGTTAGTCTTTATAAAGAAACCTTTCCTCCTCTGTGGCCTCAGAAGCACCTTCAGCAGCCACCCATGACTATGATCACACAAACACAGGAGGGGATACTTGGCTGGTAGCTCTTACTAGCAGTAAATATTGAGATTTAAAGTGAGTTAGTACACTGGAAAAGTCCAAAGCAGCAAGGCCATTTTTGAATGCCTTACAAAGCATGTAGAAGTCCTTAAAAGATGTCAGTCCTCTAAGTTTTAAAGTAATTTTCTCTATATTATTAAAAATGTCTGAAAAGATGATTCAAATATCTCTTCTGCTGGTGGGAGAGGAGGAAGGGGATTATACAGTTTTGTTGGTCTTTTTAAGGATGTGAAAAGCCCTCAATTCATAAGTCAGAGAATTCAAAAGAAAATGGATTTGGTGATCAGACAAAACAGAGAGAAAATCAAAAATTTCAAGCAGATGGTATTTCATCATTTAATCGGAGCCACATTCAAACAAGTGGCAGTAGAGGAACAGGTATGTATTTAAATTGTCATTTTTACATTGTCCTTGAATAGTTAAGCTTCCCTCTTTCTTCACTTACTGAATCTGTAATTCTTGGTAAGGACCACGAGGAGAGTCCTTAACTAGCTTTCCTTGGCCATGAAGAGAAAATAAAAAGTAGAAACAAAATTTTGTATTTTGACTTAAGCATTTCTCCGAGACCTGTATTTTTTTTTTTTTTTTTCTTGCGTTATGCGGGCCTCTCACTGTTGTGGCCTCTCCCATTTGCGGAGCACAGGCTCCGGACGCGCAGGCCCCGCGGCCCCGGCTCACGGGCCCAGCCGCTCCGCGGCACGCGGGATCCTCCCGAAACGGGGCACGAACCCGCGTCCTCTGCAACGGCAGGCGGACTCTCAAGCACTGCGCCACCAGGGAAGCCCAGACCTGTAGTTTTATTTGAACCCTTTGACGCGACTAGTGTTTGAGTTTCTCCATGCACTCAAGGCTGTACGTAATAGGGTAGAGGCAACCTGGACTGTCACCAGAGAAAGCTATGATATGGCCTTTCCTTCAAGGAGTTAATTGTTAACTTGTAGAGGAAAAACATTTAGTTAATAATTTGGCTCATATGCCAAAATTAAATGTAGTATTAGTGAATGCAACAATAATTTGAAGTTACTATAGTTGTAGTTTATTTTTAACCTCATTTTTATTCAACTGTCTCTTGTTATTATCATTCCACAACTTTAATTTTCACAATCCAAGATCTGTGATTATGGTCCAACATGAAACAATCACAGCATGATGTACAGTTATGGTTTAGAAATATGCAAAACTCTAAGTGGGTGGATGTTGAGGATGATTTTGTAAGGAACTTTTAAATATATTAATGAAATAATGTCTAACCCTAAAAGTAACCCATTTAATCAAGGGTGATAAGATTCAGAATTAACAATTACCATTTACAATAAATGCTTTTAAAAGTTCTTAATGGAACTTTTTCCATTTTGTGTATTATTGATACTCTTATATTAAGCCATTATCTATTTTTCAAAGATACTTACTTTTACTAGAAACTGTATGTGTTTAAGAACACAAACGTTGGAGCCAGGCAATTTGTGTTAATAATCCTGGTTCTACACGTACAAGCTATGTGAACTTGGGCGAGTTCTTAACTTCTCTATGCCTCTGTTTCCGAATCCAAAATGAAGATAGTAATTGTACCTACCTCAGAGAAGTATTGATAAATGAGTTTAGACACTTAGAATAGCGCCTGGCACATACTAACCACTCAGTTACCTTTAGCTCTCATTATTTCAAGAAAAGTTCTCTTGTTTTCCTTTACATTCGCTGTAGAGCTATACATGAAGTTTTAAAACACAACTTGCATCTCTAGTGTCAGCATAAATCACATTGAGTTTTTAGTTAAGCATAAAAATGATTTCATTGTATAGTTTAATCTGTATTTTGTTAATATATAGCATCTTAAATTTTAATATAGTTCAATTTGTACTTTTATTGAGCAATTTGAAAAATGATCTGTATCATTATTAAAGAATGGTTTCTTTTACAGTTAAGTCAAGTCACAATGATCAAAGGGAAAAAATAAAAGACATTTCCAGAGAATGTGCTCTAAAAGCCATTGAACAGAAAAACTTACTTTCCTCACAAAGGAAAGATTTGGAAAGGGGACAAAGAAAAGATTTGGGCAGACATAGAGGTAACTTAAGAACTTACAGCGTTCATTGGAAAAGGGGCAGCTAAAATCTTACTTTAAAGCTAAGTTTTATAATTTAATATAATTTCTTTATATATTATATTTATTTATTTAGATATTATGTATCTTAGTATGATTTCTTTAATATACCTATTAAACCTATAAATGTAAAGTTTTCCTAGTTCTTATTCAATTCTAGCCTGGAATACTTGTGTTTTTTATGTTTCAACTTTACTTTTAACTATAAATTCAATTCACCCGTATGGTACATTCAAATAATAAGGAAGGTTATAAAATTAAGTGAAAAGAACTTCTTTTCCTGCAACCCTTGACCTTCACTCTGTTCCACTGTTAATAGTTTCCAGTTCATTATGAGCACGTCTTACTTTTTATGGTTTTATGCTCTTTTCTTTATGAACATAGTATAATTTAACTGATATTGCTAGACTTTAGAACTTGATTTAAGATTCTTGCTGCAGTGAAATCCTTTCACAGGTACTTTTTGCATACAGCCATTAGCATAAAATTCTTTCAGAATAATTTCAGAATAAAGGATTCAGAAATCCTTTCACAGGTACTTTTTGCATACAGCCATTAGCATAAAATTCTTTCAGAATAATTGCTGGGTTTAGGGTATGTTTATTTTCAACTTTGGTATGTGTGGCTCAGTTGTCCTCCTAAAATACTTGACAGTCTGCACTCCCACCAACAGTGATTAGATGTCTGTTTCCAGCAGCAATTGGTTTAATAAATTTTAAATCTTTACCAATACAATAGGTGGGAAATATTTTTATTTTTATGGTTTTTATTAATTATGAATGAGATAGAATAGTTTTTTTTTAATTGCTGTAATTATCTTATGATCTACTTTAGAGTTTAAAAATCATTATATAACCATTTATGTTATGATTTACTTATTACTGTTTAACATTTCTTCTCAAACAAGGTATTTGGCTTGTGACTAAAAAGTGGCTCTGAAGAGTAACTCATTTGTATTTTTATTTACATATTTATTTTTAAAGATTTGGTTAATGAAGACCTTCCACATTTCAAGTCTGGATCACCTCCTGCCCCAAATGGCTTTAGACAATATGGGAATCCACATCTATATCATAGTCAAGGAAAAGGGCCGTGTAAGCATGACCGAATTGCCCATCAGAGTCGAGCTTCTGCACAAACATTAAGTTCAAGTAAATCCCAGATTCTTGCTTCAGGAGAGAAAATAACTGGCAAAGTTAAGAGTGACAGTGGTACTGGATATGATACAGACAGTAGCCAAGATTCTAGGGATAAAGGAAGCAGCTGTAATGGCAGCACTAAAAGCCGAAATCGAGGTTGGAAACCTATGAGAGAAACATTAAATGTTGATAGTATTTTTAATGAAAGTGAAAAAAGGCAGCATAGTCCAAGACATAAATCAAATATTAGTAACAAATCTAAATGTAGCAAAGATCAGAGTTTTAACAGTTGTCCAAAAGAGAATCCAAAGCAAAAATGTTTAATGACTATATATGAAGATGAAATGAAGCAGGAAACAGGAAGCAGGAGTTCCCTTGAATTTAATGGAAAAGGAGCAGAGAAAAATAAAGCCCTCAAAGAAACTAAAGTTCATGGTGACAATTGGCAGATGCAAAGGACAGAGTCTGGATATGAAAGCAGTGATCATATCAGTAATGGCTCTGCTAATTTGGAGTCACCTGTTATCGATGGAAATGGTACAGTGATGAATATCAGTGGAGTTAAAGAAACCTCATCCTTCAGGTAATACACAAGTTATGTGAATGATTTCCCCCCACCATTCTCTCTTTTTAGTTATTTGAAGTAACTTTCAAAGGTTGGGGTCAGTTAAATGAAAAGGAAAGAGCTTGAGCTCAGAGTATCCTGGGATATTGCAGGTTATTTGATATATCAAGTTTCTATTTTTAATAGTTATTTCTTGATTCCAAAAATAACAACTGTTTATTTTGGGAAAATTTAGAAAGTAAAATACATGATCATTGTGGCCACTAAAAACTATTGATGTATATATACTACAGGTTTTAAACCCTAGATTTAAATTGGTGTATCTCAGTCATTAAGCTAATTGTTTAATTCTTCAACCTAGTTAATGTTCATTATCCCATTTCTAACATCTGTAACTCAGAACTGGGGTTATTTTCTTCTGTCACAACCCAGTTCCATGAAAGAGATATTTTTCCTTTAGCAAGTATTAAAGAATACAGCCAAATAACTAAGTTTGTGTTCAATTAATTCTTAATTAATTCTGAAATCATTTATTATATTACTGTTAGCAGTCTATTTGCAGTTCTTTGTGTAACCTCTAAAACATATCTGCCACTTAGGTCAATTTAGCCACTATTTCTGCTCTTAATCTATCTAAAGCATCTTAATTTGATGTTAGCTGGTGTTTTATTACATTCATTATTGAAAAGCCAGATTTGCAAAAAGTGACCGCTCATGTTTTACCGAAATAATCACTATAATAAAGACTTGGGAAGCTTTTTTACTTTGCAGGGTAATTTCATAATACTTCTTCGAAAGGGGTAGCCTAGGGTATTAGAAAGATCAGAACTTTGTAATCAGATAGGCTTGGATTTTAATTATTGGGCAAATTAATTTGACTTTCACAGCCTTAATCTCCTATTGAAAAATGAGGATAATAACTCCTTTTAAGTATTTTAGGTTGTGAGATGTAAATTAATAATGTACATTAATCCCCTAGAACAGCACATGGTATATAATAATTGTTTAGCGAATGTTATTTCCTTTCTTTTTCTTGGGGTAAACTAAATAATAATCCATTATAGCTGATGTGTTTGGTGTGTGTTTTATTCTATTCTCTAGCAACCAGATTAAGACAAGCAATCTAAACATAGATCGTATGAACTATACCTCCCAACAGAGCAAAAACTACTTGGAAGGTAAAAATTTTATTTAAATATATTATCATAGTAGCAGTAAAGAATAAATCATGGTATTACGAGTAAAGAAGCTAAGGACAGTCCTGTTACTGATAAGTTTATGAGTAATGAGGATGGAAACTAGGAGAGTTTATGCTTAAAGTCTTAAAAGATGGGAATAGCTACTTCAGGGAGTAGGAAAAAGGGGGAGTGTGTTGTGAGGCTAGGCTAGGTTCTGGGCTGTGCAGTGGTAACAACTTGAAAATCTCCGTGTCTTAGTACAAGATTGTTTCTTGCTCACAGCACGTGTCCTGTGAATGTCAGCATGAAGTCTCTTCCTAGTAATCACTCAGGGCCTGAGGCTAATGGGACTCCATCTCTACCAGTACTTCTTTGATCATTGCAGTACTGTGGGGAGAGGAGATTGAAGGGGACACAACATAGTGAATCACATGTAAGCTCTTTAAACTTTCAACCCAGAAGTGATAAATGTGCTTCCACTCACATCTGACTGGCCAAGGCAAGTCTTAACAGCCAGGCCTAATTTCAAAGAGGGTGGAAAAGGGTAATTTGCTGGTGCACTGCAATATGTATGAACAGTCCTAATGTCTACCACAGGCGTTAAAGACAGATAGAAAAATTGATAAACAGCCTGCTAGAAAAGTTCACTTTGGAAACAGTAAATATGTAATGGTGTGACATTATTATAGGTGATTTGTTAGCAACACATAGAGGCCCAGAAGCAAAGAAAATTAGATGTTTGTATACAGAATTCGGCATTGTTACTGTGAGGTTATACCTGAAGGATTTGGGGAACAGGATCAAGGAAAATGATGAGCAATGGGATTATTGAGGTTGGAATCAAAGTCATTGTCTTCAAATTTTAGAATTCAGAGGATTAGAAGGGCTATAATTTTTCACGATAAAAAATAGCCATGAAGAACACATTTTAAAGTTTGTTTTTAGTCTTTATCATCCTTAAGGCTTTTGTGGAGATTATTTTTCAGGTTGCAGATATTGAATATGATTAGATGTTTAATTATTTTGTTTTCATCAAATGGTATAATATCAGAAGGAAACACTTATATTAAGGAAATAATCTTCCTTTCCCATATAAAATGTCTCGCCTGTTTAAAAAATCTGATAAAAGTCTGGTAACCAAGTATTACAGGAAACAGTAAAAGGCTGGCCAGAAATCAACAGCAGAAGTCAGTAGAAACTGAACAATAACTGCAAGTTCAGTGCTCTTTATAAAATGATGCTTGCTTCCTGATATTAATAAAAACACAAGGTCATAGAAATTTCGATGGTTAGGAGTGCTTTGCTATAATAGCTTTGTTCTGGGTTTCCCCACTTAATATGAAATAGTATGTATGTAGCCAATTAAAACTAATTTTTTTTATTGTGGTAAAATACACACCAGAGAATTTGTCATTCTAACCATTTTTAAGTTACAATTGTCTGATATTAAGTACATGTGCATTGTTTTGCCACCATCACTACCATCTATCTCCATAATTCTTTCATCTTCTCAAATTGAAACTGTACCCATTAAACAACTCCCCATTTACCCCTCCCCTGGCCCCTGCAGCCTCCATTCTACTTTCTGTCTCTTTCAATTTGACTACTCTAGGTACCTCATATAAGTGGAATCATGCAGTATTTGTCTTTTTGTGACTGGCTTATTTCACTTAGCACAACGTCTTCAGAATTCATCCATGTATCAGAATTTCATTCCTTTTAAGGCTGAATAATATTACATTATATGATGTAACACATTTTGTTTATCCATTCATCTGTTGATGGACAGTTTGGTTTTTTCTACCTTTTGGCTATTGTATATAATGCTCCTATGTATATTAGTGTACAAATATCTGAAATCCCTGCTTTCAGTTCTTTTGAGTATATACCCAGAAGCACAATTGCTAGATCCTGTGGCAATTCTGTTTAGTTTTTTGAGGAACCACCATTCTGTTTTCCACAGCAGCTGCACTATTTTACATTCCTACCAGCAGTGCAGAGGTTCCAAGTTCTTCACATCCTCACCAATACTTGTTATTTTCTGGGTTTTTTTTTGGAGAATTGCCATCCTAATGGCTGTGAAGTGGTATCTTGTTACGGTTTTATGTACCCCACGTTTTATTTAACTACATAAATTGCATTACATTAAAATTATTTCTTGTTTAATAAACTTCAAAGTCTACCATAGTTCTTTAAGCTAGTGTTTGCTTAGGGAAACTTTATTAATGTTCATGCCTTATGGTATCTGTATGTGTATTTCCCTCCCCTAGTCTTTGAAAACATGTTAAAGTGGGTATAGAAATTTTTTTTCCAAGCTAAAAACTGGCCCTGCATGGATTTTTTCCTTTTTTTCAGTAAGGCACAGTTTAATTTTTTGTGGCTTGGTATGATTTTCTTGGATTTCTCCTACTTCTTAATTATAAAATGGGGGTACATTTACATTATTGACCTGAAGAATCACTTTCTATCCATAGGTAAAAGACTTTTACAAAGTTAAGAAACCTTAGAAATTTTTTTATTTTCATATTTTGTTTGACATTTAAGTCAGCTTTCAATATTAGTCTGTACAAGTTTATGTGATGGTAGAGAACTTAAAATCTATAACAATGCCATTGTAATTATCTCACTGATAGTTTTTCATTGATAGAGATATTATATAGCCTGTTTAATTTATGGATTCTGCTGCAAACAAACATACCTACACTGCCTAAAGCTATTATTTGGGAACATTGTCGAAATTCCACAATGCCACTTAGATTATTTTAGCTCCTCTTTTAAAAATGGGTCACTAATGGGGAGAATGTCAAATGCCTTAAATTACATTCAAAACACAAGAAATGACATGTTCAAAAGCACATGGTCAGGAGAAACTATCACATATTGGAAGGAAACAGCTAGTTTGTTATATACAAGGCTGGGATGCATACCTGGAAATTGTGAGATGATGGTTAGAGGATAGAGAGAAGCCAAATCATGATGAAACTTTTAAGCTATTTTTAAATCCTAAAAAGTAAATGGAAAGGCACCTAAGGACAAGGAGAGTAGCGTACTCCAGTTTGCATTTAGAAAGGACTCTTTGGTGGCAGTGTAGGGGGTGAATTTGGAGCAGTGGGAGAAAAATTATTTAGATGAATACTTTAATAGCTTAGGAGAGAAAAGATGAGGGTATAAACTAAGGCAGTATCAATGTCAAGAAAGAAGATTTTAGAGATTATAAGAATGTGTGGACAGTGGAGTCACTTTCTGTGACAGATGTGCACAGTGAGGGAAAAGGGGAAAGCTGGGGGTGGCCGTTTTTGTGTCTTACATAAGTGGTTTCACCATTTACCAAATGGAGGAATATAGGAAGAAGGGACAAATTTGGGGGGTGAGAGAGGATGGCAAATTAGTTTTTGGATTTGTTTGGTTTGTCATCTAGGTAAGTAGACTAGTTAGGAACAAGTGTGTGGAATGCAGGAAAGATTATGTATTGGTAGCCATCAACGTATATGGGAATTGAATGCGGTAGACATGGACAACATCATGCAGGAAAATGGGAGATTTCAGGGAAAAAAAAATAGACAAAGGAAGAAACATGGGGTTTGCTGACTAAAAGAGATGAGCTAAGAGTAGAGAGAAGGAGCAACTTTGGAAAAGAATGAGGAGTAGCTGGAAAGTATGAGAAAATACAGGAGAGGGAGTTAGCACACGGAAACTGGGAAAATGGAGAGCTTCAAAAAGAAAGTGATCACAGATTAAGCAGAATAAGGATTAAAAAGTCCAAGTTTGGTTTAGCAGTTAGTAAGTCATTAGTGACCTAGTAAAAGCAGTATTAGAGGAACATTAGAATAGAAGGAACATTAGAATAGAAGCAAGATTGAGGTAGAACTGAAGTGTTTAGAAGTAAAGGGCCATGATGTTTGTAACTTACTCTCAAATGGTTCAGAAAAAAAAGTGGGGTAAAGTGTTAATAATAGGTGAATCTGAGTAAAGGATGTGCAGGTAGGTATATCTTTCAACTTCTCTGAACTTTATGAAATTATCTTCAAATTAAAAGTTTTTCAAAAAAGGTTACAGTAGAATAAAAAGTAAATAAGAGAAGTAAATAAATGCACGTCTGTCAAAACCCTTGCTGTGAATAGTAAAGAAGCCCTACCTAAAGGAGAAAAATGAAACCAAGAGCTTAGTTTTGCATTTATGTTACAGAGGGTAAGGAACTAATGATGTACAGAGGATGAGAAAGGTGTGAAGATAAGAATAGACCAGAACAGTAATTAATGGAGTAGGATCTCTGGAGGTAGAGTGAGAATGGAACTTCAAGGAAGCCTTTGAATTAAGGGAGTAGTAGTTTTTCTGTAATGGGAGAGATAAAGGTGAGTGTCGGTACCATTCAGTGTGTATTGTGTTAGATGAGTCAGTTGAAGGAGTTCATACCTAATGGACTCTTCTCTCTATGGAGTAAGGTTATCTACTGAATAAATATGTGTTCAGATATTTATGGATTGTAAATAACAAATCACAAAGGAATTATTAGGTCTTTCAAAAAACTTTTGCTATTTACTTTGGGATCTGTAATACTTGGCTTAATCTCAGTTAATCATAGAAGTCAGGGTTAGTTCAAGCTGAGAATTTTGATCTTGCAAATGACAAGGAAGAGTTGAAAGAAGTTAATCAGTGGTCAGAAAAATCTATTAATTCCCTTAATTCTTATTGTAAAAAAATCCGTACCTCCATTATGTTAAGTGAAATATACTACCCTTAATGTTGTTAAATCCTAAAATTAGTAAATGAAAAAAATTTTACTGGAAGAGTTTATTCGTATACGTAAGTTTATTTCCTCTAAGATGTTTTTTGCAAACTTCAGAGTATATTCATTTAGAGAGTATATCTGAAGAATGAGGTACTTTTCACAGTTGGTTTTGTTTCTGTGCATACCAAATTTATTTTCTCTAAGAGTTTCATAGACCATTGATAGGCACTGCTGTGGCCCAGCACCACCAAATGTTTATATGTTTTTTAAAAACCATAAACTTTCAGTATTGAAATTTAATTTGTAGCAAAATAGCATTATTTGCTCTTTCTTTAAATTATAATCCCAGTGAGGAAAGAAGTTACTGACTTTTGCCTTTTTATTTTGTATCATCCCCAAGTTTAGTATCTGATAGGGTAGATTATTACATATTAAAGTATCTCTCTGTTCCTTTTGGCATGTAGTAAATTTAGCCAGAAATATTTATATAGTTAAAGTTTTGTGATTTTTTTCTAAAGTATTCAAATTTTGCTTAACTTTCTTTTTATAGTAAATCAGGTCATTGATTAGGTTATTGCTCTTGAATGTTTAGACTTTGTAATTGCAGTATTATTATTATAGTCTGAAATCTTCCGATACAACAAGAATGAGGATTACAGTGTCTAGACTAGCAGTTTGGTTTTCTTGCTATGTAAGTCTGTTTTAAATCTAGGTCACCTTTTCAGATTAAGTATATATATTTTGATTTCTTGACTATTGGGCTTTAGGTGTTTTGTATACAGTACCAAAATTAGCGTTATTAATTAAAGCGTCTTGCCTTGATGTTGAAGTATTTTCTGTGCCAAGTGTTAAAATCTGACTATCTTAGATTTACAAAGAACCTGAAGCCAAAAGTAAAGACACATGGATGTCTATGTCAGCAGAAGAGAAAAATAACACATCTATTTTTAAGTTAGTTGGAATTCTGAAGTCCAACCACTTGGTTGAATGCCAGCCATAGTGATATTAAAATTTCAAACATATTTGTAAAACCTCTGCTGCCTCCTGCTGCCCATGGCGTGGATACTTTAATAAAAGTAAAGAAATCTTTAAGAATTAAGTATTTAATTTTTTTTGTATTTGTGAATATTAAACTTGAAGTTATGGATAAGTTAAGTAAATACATATTCCAAAGTTAAAATCACAGTGGATGGGAAATGATAATGTAACTTTAACTTACAAATTTTTCAGACTTTAAAGGTTGAAAAATAATCAAGATTCCTTCTGATATTACTTTTTTTTTTTTAGTCATAAAGTAGCTGTCAAAGAGAGAGGCTTAGTTTTTTTTTTTTAACAACCATTTTTTAAACTGAGGTATAATTAATTTATAATGTGTTAGTTTCAGGGGTACAGCAAAGTGATTCAGTTATACATGTATATATATATCTATTCTTTTTCAGATTCTTTTCCATTATAGGTTATTACAAGATACTGAGTAGAGTTCCCTGTGCTGTACAGCAGGTCCTCATTGTTTATCTGTTTCACGTAGTGTGTGTATGTTAATCCCAAACTCTTTAATTTACTTCCCTCCCCCACCCTCTGCTTTCCCCTTTGGCAACCATAAGTTTGTTTTCTATGTCTGTGAGTCTGTCTGTTTTGTAAATAAGTTCATTTGTATCATTTTTTTTATATTGCACATACAAGTGATATTATATGATATTTGTTTTTGTCTGTCTGACGTACTTCACTTAAGAGGGAGGCTTAGTTTTTGAGCCTCAGGCAGTGTGTCAAGGTTGCAGGGTCATGAGACTCTCTGTGATATATTATATTGCCTCTTATTTCTGAGACTTTATTAGTATGGCACTTGGTAGATATAGAAATAGTTGGCGGAGGGGAAGGTAAGAAGAATTTGTCTCAGTTTATACTTATTTTGTCTTGGAACAGAATATGGTGGACATGGTGGGAATATGGTGGACAGTGTGGAGGTGATTTAAAAGAAGAAAAAACAGTGTGTTTTTCATTTTTATTGGGAGCTGCCATTTACTGTGTGAGCAATATGGCATATAGGGTATTAATTTCTCATGTATATTACATTACTCTTTCTTGGAAATTACTTCTAAGATTTAACTCGCAGAGCCGTATAATAACCAATATAGATTTTTTAAATAGGGTAATATTTAGATGTTATGATCAACTATAGGTTCCAGTTGAATTTTGAGTGACAGGGTAGTTTTAAAAAATGTACCTACAACATCCATTTAGAGATAAAAAGGCATCTAAGATAAAGTTATCTATTGTTTAAAAAATAAAAGTTGCTTTTTTAATAACTTGATTTTGTTTTCTTTGCGATCTTTGGTTCACAGATTTGGTGTACAGTAGACTAGAAGCATGAGAATGAGAGGAAACTGAAATAAACTAACATGATGAAAAGGTCAACTAAAAATAAGGGAATATACAGAAAAATTTACTGGAATTGTACAGAAGTATAGGGAATGAATTGAATATTCAAGCTAATGCCATATATTTTGGTATCTTCTGTGGACATCAGCACGTTAAAGTATATCCTGTTATTTGATGTTCATACTAATGGCCTAGTTTCATCAGAAGGAGATTCTGTGTAATGACCTTGTGTTTTAGGCATACATGAAAGAGAGCCTGCAGGTAGTAGAAAGAGCACTGGCTTTGCAGTTAATCCTGGGTTTGTTTGAGTGTTGCCACTTAACCACCTATATGGCATCGGTTAGGACACTTCATTTCCCTAAGTCTCAATTCCTTGGTTATAAAAAGGGAAGTTTTACAGAATAGTTGTGACTCAGATTTTAAAAAGACACCTATTTGCAGTTAACTGGAACATTTGTTTTCAAAAGGTATTGAGGACCTCAAACAGCTTTTGTTGCTATATCTATTAAGATTTGCTGTATTAGGCGTTAAAACTGAAAATCTTAAATATTTTATTTATTCATTTAAAGAATGAATAAATCGTTTACTCACACATGATTTTGAAACATCCATGTATCCTCATTTGGAAAATATTGGTTTGCTAAATTATGCAAGTCTTCCAAATGTTGATACATTTCTTTTTTTTGGTAACATTGTGCCTGCAGTGCTTCTTGTTTAAAACTGATTTTTTTTGAATTTTATTTTATTTATTTCTTTATATAGCAGGTTATTATTAGTCATCAATTTTATACACATCAGTGTATACATGTCAATCCCAATCGCCCAATTCAGCACACCACCATCTCCACACCCCTGCAGCTTTCCCCCCTTGGTGTCTATACATTTGTTCTCTACATCTGTGTATCAACTTCTGCCCTGCAAACCAGTTCATCTGCACCATTTTTCTAGGTTCCACATACATGCGTTAATATACGATATTTGTTTTTCTCTTTCTGACTTACTTCACTCTGTATAACAGTCTCTAGATTCATCCACATCTATACAAATGACCCAATTTCATTCCTTTTTATGGCTGAGTAATATTCCATTGTATATATGTATCACATCTTCTTTATCCATTCGTATGTCAATAGGCATTTAGGTTGCTTCCATGACCTGGCTATTGTAAATAGTGCTGCAATAAACATCGGGGTGCATGTGTCTTTTAGAATTATGGTTTTCTCTGGGTATATGCCCAGTAGTGGGATTGCTGGGTCATATGGTAATTCTATTTTTAGTTTTTTAAGGAATCTCCATACTGTTCTCCATAGTGGCTGTATCAATTTACATTCCCATAACAGTGCAAGAAGGTTCCCTTTTCTCCACACCCTCTCCAGCATTTGTTGTTTGTAGATTTTCTGATGATGCCCATTCTAACTGGTGTGAGGTGATACCTCATTGTAGTTTTGATTTGCATTTCTCTCATAATTAGTGATGTTGAGCAGCTTTTCATGTGCTGCTTCCTGGCCATCTGTATGTCTTCTTTAGAGAAATGTCTATTTAGGTCTTCTGCCCATTTTTGGATTGGGTTGTTTGTTTCTTTAATATTGAGCTGCATGAGCTGTTTATATATTTTGGAGATTTATCCTTTCTCCGTTAATTCGTTTGCAAATATTATCTCCCATTCTGAGGGTTGTCTTTTCGTCTTGTTTATGGTTTCCTTTGTTGTGCAAAAGCTTTTAAGGTTCATTAGGTCCCATTTGTTTATTTTTGTTTTTATTTCCTCTAGGAGGTGGATCAAAAAAGATCTTGCTGTGATTCATGTCAAAGAGTGTTCTTCCTATGTTTTCCTCTAAGAGTTTTATAGTGTCTGGTCTTACATTTAGGTCTCTAATCCATTTTGAGTTTATTTTTGTGTATGGTGTTAGCGAGTGTTCTAATTTCATTCTTTTAGATGTTGCTGTCCAGTTTTCCCAGCACCACGTATTGAAGAGACTGTCTTTTCTCCATTGTATATCCTTGCCTCCTTTGTCATAGATTAGTTGACCATAGGTGCATGGGTTTATCTCTGGGCTTTCTACCTTGTTCCATTGATCTATGTTTCTGTTTTTGTGCCGGGACCATATTGTCTTGATTACTGTAGCTTTGTAGTACAGTCTGAAGTCAGGGAGTCTGATTCACCCCGCTCCATTGTTTTTCCCTCAAGACTGCTTTGGCTATTCCGGGTCTTTTGTATCTCCATACAGATTTTTAAGATTTTTTGTTCTAGTTCTGTAAAAACAATGCCATTGGTAATTTGATAGGGATTGCATTGACTCTGTAGATTGCTTTGGGTAGTATAGTCATTTTCACAATATTGATTCTTCCAATCCAAGAACATGGTATATCTCTCCATCTGTTGGTATCATCTTTAATTTCTTTCATCAGTGTCTTATAGTTTTCTGCATACAGGTCTTTTGTCTCCCTAGGTAGGTTTATTCCTAGGTATTTTATTCTTTTTGTTGCAATGGTAAATGGGAGTGTTTCCTTAATTTCTCTTTCAGATTTTTCATCATTAGTGTATAGGAATGCAAGAGGTTTCTGTGCATTCATTTTGTATCCTGCAACTTTACCAAATTCATTGATTAGCTCTAGTAGTTTTCTGGTGGCATCTTTAGGATTCTCTATGTATACTATCATGTCATCTGCCAACAGTGACAGTTTCACTTCTTCTTTCCAATTTGGATTCCTTTTATTTCTTTTTCTTCTCTGATTGCCGAGGCTAGGACTTCCAAAACTATGTTGAATAATAGTGGTGAGAGTGGACATCCTTGTCTTGTTCCTGATTTAGAGGAAATGCTTCAGTTTTCACCATTGAGAATGATGTTTGCTGTGGGTTTGTCATATGTAGCCTTTATTATGTTGACGTAGGTTCCCTTTATGCCCACTTTCTGGAGAGTTTTTATCATAAATGGGTGTTGAATTTTGTCAAAAGCTTTTTCTGCATCTACTGAGGTGATCATATGGTTTTTATTCTTCAGTTTGTTAATTTGGTGTATCTCATTGATTGATTTGCGTATATTGAAGAATCCTTGCATCCCTGGGATAAATCCCACTTGATCATGGTGTATGATCCTTTTAATGTGTTGTTGGATTCTGTTTGCTAGTATTTTGTTGAGGATTTTTGCATCCATATTCATCAGTGATATTGGTCTGTAATTTTCTTTTGTTGTAGTATCTTTGGTTGTGGTATCAGGGTGATGGTGGCCTCATAGAATGAGTTTGGGAGTGTTCCTTCCTCTGCAACTTTTTGGAAGAGTTTGAGAAGGATGGGTGTTAGCTCTTCTCTAAATGTTTGATGGAATTCGCCTGTGAAGCCATCTGGTCCTGGGCTTTTGTTTGTTGGAAGATTTTTAATCACAGTTTCAATTTCAGTGCTTGTGATTGGTCTGTTCATATTTTATATTTCTTCCTGGTTCAGTCTTGGGATGTTTTATCTTTCTAAGAATTTGTCCATTTCTTCCAGGTTGTCCATTTTATTGGCATAGCATTGCTTGTAGTAGTCTCTTAGTATGCTTTGTATTTCTGCGGTGTCTGTTGTAACTTCTCCTTTTTCATTTTTAATTTTATTGATTTGAGTCCTCTCCCTCTTTTTCTTGACGAGTCTGGCTAATGGTGTATCAATTTTGTTTATCTTCTCAAAGAACCAGTTTTTAGTTTTATTTATCTTTGCTATAGTTTCCTTCATTTCTTTTTCATTTATTTCTGATCTGATCTTTATGATTTCTTTCCTTCTGCTAACTTTGGGTTTTGTTTGTTCTTCTTTCTCTAGTTCCTTTAGGTGTAAGGTTAGATTGTTTATTTGAGATTTTTCTTGTTTCTTGAGGTAGGCTTGTATAGCTATAAAATTCCCTCTTAGAACTGCTTTTGCTGCATCCCATAGGTTTTGGATCGTCGTGTTTTCATTGTCATTTTTCTCTAGGTATTTTTTTATTTCCTCTTTGATTTCTTCAGTGATCTCTTGGTTATTTAGTAATGTATTGTTTAGCCTCCATGTGTTTGTGTTTTTTACGTTTTTTTCCCTGTAATTCATTTCTAATCTCATAGCGTTGTGGTCAGAAAAGATGCTTGATATGATTTCAATTTTCTTAAATTTACTGAAACTTGATTTGTGACCCAAGATGTGATCTATCCTGGAGAATGTTCCGTGCGCACTTGAGAAGAAAGTGTAATCTGTTTTTGGATGGAATGTCCTATAAATATCAAATAAATTTATCTGGTCTATTGTGTCATTTAAAGCTTTCCTTATTTATTTTCATTTTGGATGATCTGTCCATTGGTGTAAGTGAGGTGTTAAAGTCCCCCACTATTATTGTGTTATTTTAAAGTCTATTTTTTCTGATATGAGTATTGCTACTCCAGCTTTCTTTGGATTCCCATTTGCATGGAATATCTTTTTCCATCCCCTCACTTTCAGTCTGTATGTGTCCCTAGATCTGAAGTGGGTCTCTTGTAGACAGCATATATATGGGTCTTGTTTTTGTATCCATTCAGCAAGCCTGTATCATTTGGTTGGAGCATTTAATCCATTCACGTTTAATAGGAACATCGATATGTATGTTCCTATTCCCATTTTCTTAATTGTTTTGGGTTTGTTTTTGTAGGTCCTTTTCTTCTCTTGTGTTTCCCACTTAGAGAAGTTCCTTTAGCATTTGCTGTAGAGCTGGTTTGGTGGTGCTGAATTCTCTTAGCTTTTGCTTGTCTGTAAAGCTTTTGATTTCTCCATCAAATGTGAATGAGGTCCTTGCTGGGTAGAGTAATCTGGGTTGTAGGTTCTTCCCTTTCATCACTTTAAGTATATCATGCCACTCTCTTCTGGCTCGTAGAGTTTCTGCTGATAAATCAGCTGTTAACCTTATGGGAGTTCCCTTGTATGTTATTTGTCATTTTTCCCTTGCTGCTTTCAATAATTTTTCTTTGTCTTTAATTTTTGCCAATTTGATTACTATGTGTTTCGGCGTGTTTCTCCTTGGCTTATTCTGTATGGGACTCGCTGCGCTTCCTCGACTTGGGTGGCTATTTCCTTTCCCATGTTAGGGAAGTTTTAGACTATAATCTCTTGAAATATTTTCTCTGGTCCTTTCTCTCTTCTCCCCTGGGACCCCTATAATGCGAATGTTGTTGCGTTTAATGTTGTCCCAGAGGTGTCTTAGGCTGTCTTCATTTCTTTTCATTCTTTTTTCTTTATTCTGTTCCATAGCAGTGAATTCCACCATTCTGTTTTCCAGGTCATTTATCTGGATACATTTTTTTATATATCTTTTTTTTTTTTGGCCGTGTCACGCGGAATGCGGGATCTTAGTTCCCCAAGCAGGGATTGAACCCATGCCCCCTGAAGTGGGAGTGCAGAGTCTTGACTACTGGACCGCCAGGGAAGTCCCATTTCTCTCTCTCTCTATATTTTTATTTATTTATTTACTTATGGCTGTGTTGGCTCTTCGTTTCTGTGTGAGGGCTTTCTCTAGTTGCGGCAAGTGGGGGCCACTCCTCATCGTGGTGCGCGGGCCTCTCACTGTCGTGGCCTCTCTTGTTGCAGAGCACAGGCTCCAGACGCGCAGGCTCAGTAACTGTGGCTCACGGGGCTAGTCGCTCCACAGCATGTGGGATCTTCCCCGACCAGGGCTCAAACCCGTGTTCCCTGCATTGGCAGGCAGATTCTCAACCACTGCGCCACTAGTGAAGCCCTCTCTATATATTTTTAAAGAACAGATTTTAAAATATCACCACAGATATTATCAGGAAGTCTTTATAAGTATTGGAAAACTACAGAACTCATGGTGGTAAATACAAATTTTCCAAAACTCTTACTTTCATCTAAAAGGTTAAATTTTATCATTGGCAATAAATACTGCCAGTTGTTTTATTCGAAGTGACAGGTTCACTTCTTTTATTTTCAAGAAAATTTCTCAAGTCTGAATAACTGAAGTTTGTTCATTGTCTTTTCAAGTAAAAAGGTGTTCAGTTGTAAAGATTAAATGAAATAATTATTATCAACTTCTTACAACTTGAGAAAGCAGTCAATAAATGGAAGCTAGTTAGTGGTGGGATAACATTTTATGTTATCATAATACCCTCCCACCCATTTAAATTCAGTTGATGTTCCTAATATTTCTGTGACATTGGTAAAATAGATATCAGCATCTCATTACTTAAAGGCAGAAACCTAGACTGTAAGGTGGTATAAGTTTGTAAAGTTGGTTTTAGGAATATAAAGTTACCAACCAATAAGCTGTGAATCCAAACTTCAACTCAAGCCATCTGTCTCCAAATGTAGCATTTCCCCACCATTTTGTCAGTAAAGAGTAAACAGGGGAAGCACAGCTCCACACGACCCATCTAGAATAACACTTTTCGGGGATTGCTGACATTTTCAAGAGATAATAAATTGAGGAAAGAGCCATTGATTTTGTATAAAGTGTTCAGGAAAGAGGTATTATGTGAGCTGAGGCTTGAAGAACTAGTTTTCATCTGTTAATTTGGAAGAGAATTACCTGGTTATAGAAAATCTTTTGTAAATTATGGAGAAGTATAGATAGAGTAAATTCTAAAAGATCACTTAAATAATTTTTTCTCATTCCCTTCCTCAGGCTTTAGAAAAGAACTCAAGAACCTGGAAGTAGCCTATAAATCTTATGAATCCCACCCAGAATCACATCTACAAATAAAAACTCCTTTGATAAAAAGGTAATCCTAGCTATTTGGAATACTAAAATCTTTTAAACTAAATGCATGTATTATAGGAACTCTTTATCAGAAAGGCATACTACCTGTCACTACTCTGAAAGCAATGGGTTTAGAGCAGGGGTCCCCAAGCCCCGGGCTGCAGATTGATACTGGAACTAGGCTGCACAGCAGGAGGTGAGCGGCGGCCGAGTGAGCGAAGCTTCATCTGCCGCTCCCCATTGCTCCCACTGCTCGCATTACCGCCTGAACCACACCCTCCTTCCCAAGTTAGTGCAAAAATTGTCTTCCACGAAACTGGTCTCTGGTGCCAAAAAAGGTTGGGGACTGCTGGTCTAGAGTATTATGATGCATGTTTTATTGGGGATCATTAAAAGGATGTAAACCTTAATGATAGGGGGCCTACAAAGTACCTTGTACAATATATGATTGTTTGTTTTAAACCTCACAGCATTCTTTTGAGATGTATGGTATTTTACAAAAGAGAAAATTTGGGACTTAGATTAAGTAATTTGGCCAAAGCAATGGAGTTGAGATTTGAATATAGCTCTTATCTACTTAGCAGAGCCTCAACTCTTTTCATCTTTGTGCTCTAATTGAATTTTATGCAATTCACATGAGAAAAATAATTTAATCATATGAAGATAATTTGCAATGTGATATTTTTCTTCACCTTAGAAGTTAACTATTACTTAAATAAAGGTAGTCTTTGATTAACCAAATTATTTTTAATTAGTATACTATCCTTATAGCATTATATATCAAAATTAAAGTACCTCTATTGCTATAAACTTTGGGTGGGAAGTGTTTTAGAATATTGAATTGTTTGCTAGTAACATTTTTCTTAAGTCTATGCTACATTTTATCACAATAAATGTAATTTCAGTGTTTTTAAGTTGAATTTTTTTTTTCTTCTTTTTGGCTGCACTGTGTGGCTTGTGGCATCTTAGTTGCTCAACCAGGGATTGAACCTGGGCCCGGGCAGTGAAAGCGCCGAGTCCTAACCACTGGACTGCCAGGGAATTCTCTGAAATTTGCTTTTTTGTGTGTGTGTGGTACGCGGGCCTCTCACTGTTGTGGCCTCTCCCGTTGCGGAGCACAGGCTCCGGACGCGCAGGCTCAGTGGCCCAGCCACTCCGCGGCACGTGGGATCGTCCCAGACCGGGGCACAAACCCGTGTCCCCTGCTTCGACAGGCAGACTCTCAACCACTGCGCCACCAGGGAAGCCCCTGAAATTTGCTTTTTTAATTATACTTCTGGTTATAAATCTGATCTTGGTAATGACGGATGTTTCTAATAAACATTTATGTATTCTGGCATAAAGATTTTGGATTCAAAGAGTGTAAATTGTTAATGGTTGCAAATATCTTTCCATTTCTGCTATGTTACACAAATAACATAAGTGCTGTATTGGGAAGTTAAACTACAGGACAAATGTTTGTTTTCCCTCCAATTTTGCATATATGTGTGTGGCGTTTTAGCTTTATTTTTGTTTTTCAGGTCACATATACGTGAAACCAATGGAAAGTTATTCCCTTCATCCAATCCACAAATACTCAAGGACCATACAGCAAGAGAGCATACCCACCAGTCAGATGAACAGAAACTTGAAAAAGCACATGAATGCAAATTTTCTGAGTGGCTTAATATAGAAAATTCTGAGAGAACAGATTTGCTTTTTCACGTTGATGATAATTCTGCTTCTGCAAAGAGAGTGAACAGTAATGGAACAGTCTCACCATCTTCATTGTGGTCTTCACACATGAGAACTGTGGGGTTGAAGCCAGGAACTGCTCCCCTCATCCAGCAGCAAAATGTGATAGAACAGTGTTACTCTGAGAACTCTCTATCCAGGGAACATCTCATTCAGTCAACCTGCAGATCTGATGGTTGTCAGACGCCAGAACTTGTTTGCCAGAATACCCCAGCCCCTCTGCCACCAAAGAAATATGCTATAACCAGTGTGCCACAGTCAGAGAAAAATGATGCTGCACCTGCTGTCAAACCAACAGAGATGTTTAAAGCTAATTCTTCTAGTCTCCCAAAGCACAGTTTAAGTACAGCTTCAGAACCAGGTTTAGAAGTGAGTACATATATGAATGATGAAAGACTTAAGGAAACATTTCAAGCAAAAGAGTATGTTGGCAACACATCAAACACCCCGTCCAGCTCTTCAGCTAATGATTTTCAGGCAGACTCGGGTACAGCTGTTGGTGCTTCTTGCCAGCCAGAAATAGACTCTAGTTCTACCTGTCCAAATGAGACAATTTCATTAACTACTTATTTTTCAGTGGATAACTGCATGACTGATACATATAGATTGAAATACCATCAGAGGCCCAAGCTCTGTTTTCCAGAGAGCAGTGGCTTTTGTAATGATAATTCACTTTCTCAGAATGAAAAAGGGCTAGGGCCTGTGTTACATAGTAGTCTTGGTTCAAACTGCCCTTCCAAGCAAAGATATAAACCTAGTATACATTGTAATAGATAAATGATGAAACCGACAGGCTTTTACTTCTGAGGCCATTAACTAGGAATCAAATGACCAAACCTAGTGCTATATGAAATTAAAACCATGGCAATATTTAACTCATTAATCACTTTAACTTTCTATATAGATATTTTGTGAAGATCTACTTATTGGATATTTTGGAATTCCCTCTGAATAGTCTTGGCATGCCTCAAAAAATAGAAAATCCGGGGGTATGCAGAAAGTCATTTATCATATGCTGCAGTTGAGTAAAAATGTAATTTGTCCCTTTCTATTCTGACTGGTAGACCCATAGGTATTAAACTAACCAGTACTCATATGTAGATTGGTAAACTGTGCTAACTGAAAGATAGATGATATGTAGCTTGTGTAGTCAAAGCAATATTTGCGTTGTGAGGAAGCACTTTCTAATGGGGAGCCAAAAGAGGACTTCACCCATTTGCTTTTGACTTCTGTGATAGTCTACTACATGTGATCCCTTTAAGTGTCTTAAAATATATCGACCCATGAAATTGATAGCATTTGGGGGAAAAAAGCCTTAATGATAAAGCAATTTTTAAATTCTCAAGGTCAGAAGAGAAGACACTTAATTTTGCTCCTAGAATTTTTATCTTCAGAATATCCTTTGTTGTATGCATTCATAAACATTACTTCAGTCATGTAAGCTAAAAATAGTTAAAATACTTCACTTTAGTATATTTATTTATCTTGTTACATTTTTTCTAATTTTATATGAAATGTGAAAGGTTTTTACTTTGGTTTGGTTTACTTTGGGCTGCTAATAACCAGTGTTAGGAATTAACCTATAGTCCTCTTTTTAAGAATATCACTGTGACTGCCTAAATTTTCCCTGCTATAATATTACCTGTTTGTAGGTTGTCAGCCCATTTTAGTAATTTTCATATTCTTGAATTTGAAAATCTTTCTGGGTTTCCAGATTTTTTGCCTTTCATATAGATTTAATTTTTAATGAAATGTATTAATTTGAGCATCCCTCCCTTTTTTCTAAACAAATAATTTAATTTTTACCCCACCTATTTTCATGGAGAAGTCTTTCTTTAAAAAAAAAAAAAAGGGATTTTCCATTATTATGATGACCTTACAAGTGAAAATAAGTAATTGCCTTATTTCATAGTTGTCATTTAATTTTGTACTAAGCTGGTAAACTAATTGTAGTTTAGAATAGTTTTATATTGTCCACACTAGAGAATTGAGAATTTAAATTTTATATATAAAACATAATAATTCTGTAATTAGTAAATTTAATATCTTGACCAATCCTATAAATTGTTAAAATATTCCAAAATGTAAATGAATCTTATTTTCTAGATAAGTAGAAAATAATTGCTTGTAGAAGTCTAAGCTCACTGAGTTATCAAATCTTGGCCAAATTCTGTCTTCCACCTAGAGAAGTTTTTAATAGCCTTTCCTAGCTATAACAGTAGGTGATTATTACTTTATATTCTCTTAATTTAGAAATACTTGAATATCAACTAAATAAAATTTTATCTTTTAAGAAACCTTTTTTTTAACATAGCTTTTAGTATGGGGGGTTTGTAAATATTGTACATTTGTAAAATTGTATTTGAAATTCACTGTATTTAATTACTGCTTTTATAACATTGTAAAATACTAGAAAAATGAGCTTCAAGTATTTTTTTTTTTTTTTTTTTCCTTGCGTTACGCGGGCCTCTCACTGTTGTGGCCTCTCCCATTTGCGGAGCACAGGCTCCGGACGCGCAGGCCCAGCGGCCATGGCTCACGGGCCCAGCCGCTCCGCGGCATGTGGGATCTTCCCGAAACGGGGCACGAACCCGCGTCTCCTGCATCGGCAGGCGGACCCTCAAGCACTGCGCCACCAGGGAAGCCCTCAAGTATTTTTAATAGCTTTCAAAAACTTTGTGTAGTTTTTGTTTTGTCCAGTTGAAAATGTATTATTTGAAACATTTAAGCTGATTTCTGATACTTATAAACATTCTCATAGATTTGTATGGGATTCAACTCACAATTGAGTTGCAAATATCAAAATAGAAACGTCCAATTTGGGCTCTTTTTAAAGTACTGTCCAGTTGAAACCTCCTGAATCATGTTATAGTACTAATAGACTAGAAACTGACCATTTGTTTTTGTTGATTCAACACTCCAAATATAGATTGAATATGTATTTACTAATCATTCACATGTGAATTTTTTATTTCTAGGGTGTCTATTTTTATAGATGTTTTCTTCTGGTTATAAGCCCTTACTAAATATCCTGTAGTCTCTGAATGTATTCCCATTACTTTTAGGGACTAGGTATATGGAGCACTTCACATCCTAAAATTTTCAGGTTAACAGAACTCTAAAGACTTCCAATTGCTCATTGGCCAGTTGATTTCAACTTTTAAAATAACGCAGCCAACGATTGTAATGTTCAAAATACTTCAGAGTATCTTTGTGTGAAGTCAGTTTCTTCTGATTCAAAATTTTGCGGCAGGGGATAAACTGATTTTTAATTTAATATGGTTGGACTTTTCTTTACATTCATAAACTGTGGCTTCCTTTCACCTCTGTGAATTATATATTTTATGGGAAATGTAAGTCAATTTAAAGTTCAGGGGTGAACTTGGAATATCACTGATCAAAAAATTTACCACAGGAGACTCCTAAGAGTTCAACTCCAACAAGGCCTAAAAGGAGCGTTGCCACAGGAGTTGGCAAACTTTCTATAAAGAGCCAGATAGTAAATAATTTAGGTGTTGTGGACCATAGGATCTGTTACTCAACTCTGCCACTGTAGTGTGAAAACAGCCGTAAGGTAACATTTACATAACAGTATGCAAATGAATGGGCATGTCTGTGTTCCAGGAAAACTTTATAAGCATTGAAACTTGGATTTCACATCATTTTCACATCATGAAATAGTCTTGACTTTTTTCAATCATTTTAAGATGTTAAAAATTATTCTTGGCTCACAGGCCTTTAAAGAGAGGCAAGTGGGCCAGATTTGACCCATTAGTGTAGTTTGATGACCCTTTTCCTGGAGCATAATTACCTCTACATTAAGTGCCCTTACTAAATATCCTGTAGTCTCTGAATGTATTCCCATTACTTTTAGGGACTAGGTATATGGAGCACTTCACATCCTAAAATTTTCAGGTTAACAGAACTCTAAAGACTTCCAATTGCTCATTGGCCAGTTGATTTCAAACGGTTATTAATTAAAACAATCATTTCACTTATATGAAATTTACAAAGGAATTTATCAGACTAAAATCACATTGATGTAAATACTTTTGATGTCTCTATTTTTATCACAGCAAGTTTGCCAATTCTTCTTGGTGTCCCATTTACCCAGTTAAAAGCCTTCAAGTATACTATGTTACCCCGAGATGGCACAGTTCAGTGGTAGGCACAATTTCATCTGTAGGAAATATTCAAACCTCATACTGCCACCATTTTGGATACCATTTACAGTCATGTCACAACACTACAATCTTTCTTCTTAGTGTATCTTCCCTGTACTAGAAATTTTCAGAATATTCAATAGTTGTGGTAGAAGGCTGATTCTAGGCTCAGAAAGGTAGTATGGATTATAAATCTTTGTGTGTGACCTAACACACAAGTAATTTGTTAAAATGAAAGGAAATCAGACCCAATTTACCTGTATAATCAACATTTATTGGACAAAATTATTAGCAAGTAGCACAAAAACAATTCATACAATCTGTTTGGTACCCTCAATGAAATCCCAGTTGTTTCTCTAGATGCTTCAACCTTGCCTAAAAAGTTCTCCTCAGGCAGGTCTGTTAGGTTCTCTGAAGGCATAATTGTTAAACTTATAGTCAGCATTAGGCTAAAAGCCTCCAAAATCAATTCCAGATTTCACACTAACCCTAAATGCCATTCTAAAGAACAGAGGATGTAGAGTTTACCAGATCTATGCCCTGCTTCGAGGGACGGGAAAAATATTTAGGCAATTCCAATATATAAAATGTCACCAATTTCAAGGACAAGAGCCCATTTCTAACATCTGTTATATAACAGGAATAGCTTCTGAAGGGCTTATAGTAGCTGCTTTGGGAATGTGACCTTTTTGACTAAATACTAGCTGATCACTCCTGGGAAATAAATTCTTGTTAACATATTTAGATAAAAAAGAATGTAAGCTCCACAAAGGCAAGGATTTTTGTCTATTTCGTTCAGTGCTGTACCTGGCCCACAGTAAGTGCTCAAACATTTGCTCAAAGAGTAAATATGCTGGAGTATTAAAGTGAGTTACAGACATTATAATAAACATGTTTTGGCCACAAACATTCTTAATGCAACCACAATAAAAATTAGGTTTGAAACACACAGTCCTACTTTACAGAGTTCAAGAGCTTAAAAGTAAGGGGAAGCATCCAGGTAAGAGGACATGCACTCTAGCCTTCCATTACTGGATATTATATACTTTCTCTAAGATTGTACCAACCTAGCAACCATAACAGAGGTCCACTTAATCTAAAAATTAAACTGGCACTTACAGCAAATATATTGTGGGCCTGCATTTTCTGTATAGCTTTTAACTCCTTTTTTCAAAATCCTTCCCTTGCTTTTGGATAATTTCTAAATATTTCACCTTATTATTTCACCATATTATCTGCATCATACTAAACCTTGGCCAACCTTTAAAATGTTAAAGGAAAAACATTAATCTATTTCCTAATGAGTATAATAAACCTTCATGTATAAATACTTTTTATGTTCAGCCCCTGTAAAGCCACCAAATAATCTGTAAAAAGTTTTAAAACATGAATCAGAGCGGAGTTTTAAGAACTTAGCTATGAATGGCTGAGATCATTACCCATTTAATATAGTCCCCGCAAAGAATAACAGAATGTGTAAAATGAAATGAAGGTCCCTTAGAGTTTGAAATTCTTCTGGTGCACAATCCTGTCTTCTTTGTTCAAGAAGTTTGTAGTCATTTTCAGGATCCACTCCAGGAGCCAAAATTCTTAATTTAGGTATCAGGCAAACCATTCTGTAAAAACCAAATAATTGTCAACAATGTTTCCTTTTTCTTTCCCTTTAAATACTTTATGCCAACTTTTGAAAACTTTGATTGTCTTAGTCATTTGCCTATTCCTAAATGATTTTCATATTGATAAGAGCAAAAAAAGGGCTGCCTATGCTTTATAAGTCTTCCATTTTCTATCCAGAGCTGAAAATTCAGATCATTAAAAAAACAAAAACAAACAAACAAACACTACATTTGAAGTATCACTGTACCAAATATCAGGAGGAGTGGGTGGAAAGATTCTCCTTTACAAATGACTTGACAGAGGATTTTACAGAAACACCCATCTTCCATTGGTCCCACTGAACCCTCGGCCACACCATTCAAGAAATCCAAGGAATCAGAGACAATGGGGCCTCACCAACAGTGAGTTTATGCCCAAATTTTTGCCAAAATTGGGGGCTGGGGGTGAGAGAAGAAGACATAATTACCGCAAATTCAATAAGCATGATAGCTGAGAGAAATTAACAGTGCGTAAAGGATTAGCTTCGAAGTCCAAAGGAGCTGTTTAATAACTAAATGAGCTGCACCGCTTTTCCTCCGTCAGCTCACCGCTCCTCTCCTGAACTTGTCCCTTGTTATCATCTCAGTCCTGTGTCCTCCTTCTTGTTCTGCTCCCCCAAGCCCCTTCTCTAAGTTCCCTTCCTTTATCCTCTGCCCAAACTGTCTTCTCAGAGGGGGTGGCAATGAAAATGGAGAGCATGGATTTTCCAAATGGAATCTAGAGAGTTTTGTGACTCATCAGTTGGCGTTTGGAGGGTGCGGGTGTGTAAATAAAGCAAAGCGGGAAATCAAAAAATGAGACCCAGGCTTCCGGGAGGAGAAGTGAGTGAATAAAGTTAACATTTACTGAAATGGGGACACTGAAAAATAAGGTCATCTGAGTAAGAAGTCAAGAGTCCAGTTCTGGACCCATCTGAGATAACCGTGCACGGCCTGCTCACGGTCAAACCGTTGTATAGTAACAGTAGCTTTAGCGGAGCGCTGACTGCTGCCAGGCAATATGCAAATAAATCGCTTTTAGATAAGTTAGCGATTTATCTAAAACACCACGCCACAACACCACACCCCTATGACCTGGTTACTATTGGTCCCAAATGGTAAGTGTGAATATAAAGCTCCAAAAAGCCAAATAACGTCTCCAGTTTCTTCGTGGTAGTGCAGGAACTCAAACCCAGCCGGTTTCCTCCCAACACAGAACAAAAAAATTATGAAGCCAAGTTTCCTCTACACCTCATCTGAACACCCTCAACTGAGGTGCCAAGGACATTTTCATTCTGGTCTTCGTTCCACTCCCGCGCCTACCCTATCCTGCCACTCGCCAGCTGGATGATAGTGGACAGGCCGTAACTTTCCGTAATGCAATTTCCTCGCCTCTCCCGCACCCACCTCCCCAAACTGGGGTAGATGGTCTCCAAGCCCCTTACCATCTCAACGCTGCGTTAAGAGTACTCACCAGGGCAAAAAATATACGAAGAAAAACAACACCACGTCTAAGAGGACGAAGAGCCAGAGATCCAACCAGTAGGAATGTTTTGGTAACCGGTCTGCCCCGGACTGAGGCCGCACTTCGTGGTTCTGCTGTGGCCTCTCGGCTTCACCCAGGCCTCGCCGCTCCCGGGGACCATCCCGACCATCTTCGGCGGCCAAGCCCACCTCCATCTTGCAGCAGTCGCCGCGCCACAATCTGAGTAGCCGGAAATCCTCAGCTCCTGCTCTTCCGCGTTCACCTCGCCGGAAAAGTGGACCAAGTCCGACTCCCCCCACCCACCCTCCCACCAGCTCCCCAAAACGCATGCGCTGTTCCCCGCCCCGGAAATGGGCTCTGTACCCGCCCAGGAAGTGGGCCCTGTACCCGCCTCTCCCAGCGCGCAGGCCCCGCCCGTTGGTCCGCCGCATCCGTGACTGTGGGCGGACAGTGGCGTCTCCACCTGGAGGCGGGGGAAGCTGCCCGTCCGTTCCGCCCTGCAGCGTCCAGGTGGGAAGCTGGTTATTCGGGTTTCGCTAGAAGAAATACTCTCTGTCCGGACCGGTAGTCACTTCACGTCCCATTCCTGACAGGTGATGGATTCCACCTTGGAAGTGCCCATGGTCGCCTCTCCTTATCCCTGTATTCCTTTTGGGTCTTTATGCCAAGGTGTGTTGTTTTTTGTTTTTTTTTTTGGTGGTACGCGGGCCTCTCACTGTTGTGGCCTCTCCCGTTGCGGAGCACAGGCTCCGGACGCGCAGGCTCAGCGGCCTGGCTCACGGGCCCAGCCACTCCGCAGCATGTGGGATCTTCCCGCACCGGGGCACGAACCCGTGTGCCCTGCATCGGCAGGTGGACTCTCAACCACTGCGCCACCAGGGAAGCCCTATGCCAAGGTTTTAGAAGACCCTCCGCTAATGGGTTTTGTACTGTGTGAGCGTAAGTTTCTAAAGGGGCCAGAGAGCAAAACGTGAGAATTTTGTATGTACCTTAAAGGAGTGGATTTAAGAATAATCCAAGGGATTGGGAGTGTGATCCCCCATGACATTAGAATGTTAGCAGAAAGAAAATGATTTACCATTGTAGGCAAGGGAAAATTCTCTACTCTCTTTGGGTCTCCAGCTGGGCATAAGAATTAAATTGACATAAGACAGGTTAACAGGAGAAAAGCATAGAAGTGGTTTTTAGGGTTTTTTTTTTGGTTTTGTTTTGTTTTTTACATGTACATGGGAACCTTCACAAGAGAATGAAGACCTGAGGAAGTGACCAGGGCAGAAAGCTTTTCTACCTTTTAGAAAAAGAAACAAGTAAGGCAAAGAGGTTTGGTTAGGGGTAGTAAATTGTGGAGAAATGACTAGAAAGATAAGGGTTAGTTTAACAAGGTCTGTTTGTATGGATTTTTTGGTCCAATTTCCCATCTCTGGTGATAAAAGTATTTTTCTTGCTCCTGATGTAGGGAGGGCATCTTTTACATGGGAATTTTATCTCCTTCAGGAAGGAAAAGGAAGGTCAGAGTGCCCTTCTAGCACCAGCTGTTTCTCAAATGCCTTTAACTGAAAATATTCAATATGCCAAAGTGACATATTTTGGGGTGAAATGCTCTGAACTCCTTCATTCCCCTGTCTGAAACTTCCCTAGAAGTTTCACATAAACTCTGAGTTAGTGGCTGTGGAGAGAAGAATTGGGTTAGCAACTGAGTGGCAAGGGATCTGCAAAGGGAGAGAAGAACATAGATTAGAATGAGGATGAATAAACAGAAAGTAACACATCTAAGCACACTTCCCCATATCCCATTAAATCAGTCTCCCATCCCTGGGAATAGGTCAGTCCAATAGAATGGCTGAGCCTCGTTTATCTGATGGAGGGTGTTTATCTTGTCTTCAAAAGGTGCAGATTAGACACTATTTGTCCCAGGTGATTTACATAGAAGCAGCATGCTTCATCAGTGATGGCACAGGCTCCTCTTTCTTGGGCTGTCAGTGTGTCCAGGTCAAGAAGATTTTCAAGTCTGGCAGAGGCTATTAACTTTTTTTTTTTTTTTCCTTGCGTTATGCGGGCCTCTCACTGTTGTGGCCTCTCCCATTTGCGGAGCACAGGCTCCGGACGCGCAGGCTCAGCGGCCATGGCTCACGGGCCCAGCCGCTCCGCGGCACGTGGGATCTTCCCGAAACGGGGCATGAACCCGCGTCTCCTGCATCGGCAGGCGGACTCTCAAGCACTGCGCCACCAGGGAAGCCCGAGGCTATTAACTTTTGACTGAAAGGCTTCTGACATTTGCATACCAATATTGAACTCTTGTTCTGTTACTATGGAAAGATTTAGACCTGCCTTTTCTAACTCATAAGTTCCAAAGCCTAAGAAAAAGGATCTTAGTACTGAAAAGAACTTAGGCTTGTGTATACAAGCCAGTTTTCTATAATATCTGGTCTAGTGTGTTTATGTGGCGCTATTTTATGAACAAAGAAGCCAAAGGGTTTTTTTTGTTATTTTGGTTTTTTTTTTTGCGGTTCGGGGGCCTCTCACTGTTATGGCCTCTCCCGTTGCGGAGCACAGGCTCCGGACGCGCAGGCTTAGCGGCCATGGCTCACGGGCCCAGCCGCTCCGCGGCACGTGGGATCTTCCCGGACCGGGGCATGAACCCGTGTCCCCTGCATCGTCAGGTGGACTCTCAACCACTGCGCCACCAGGGAAGCCCAAGCCAAAGTTTTTAATTGGGCTGGCATTTAAGATGGAGTATCGGGTGACAGGGGGTGTCAGGAATTCGAGTCCACATTGTTCTGACCGTCCAGGTAGGACCCCTTTATATACCTTATCTCACATGAGATAAAAAGACTAGTATTGTTCCTGGATAAGGTCAGAATGGAACTTGTGACATATTAGGTTAGGGTTTGGTGTATCTTGTCACCTGTCATATTGGCATGTGTACATCTCCATCTTCTGTGTATCCCTGTCAGTCTGTAGGAGCAGAATATGTTGTGAAATATCTGATACAGTTAGGCCTTAGTAGCTGTAAGGCTTGGTTTTGTTACCTGACCAACTTAGTCTGGATTTTTGGTCTGCTTATATGTGATCTTTCATCTTTGACAGCTAATGAGGGGAGCAACTGAGCTACCCTAGGTTACACGAGGGTGGCTTAGGAGTTAGCCATAACATCTGGTGATTTGGCCAGTGTCCCTACCATGAGAGTCAGTGCTAAGACCATTTATGACCTTCAAGAGAAGCTTGAGGATGTATCTGTGGAATCAAACCACAAGGTTTGGTTGCAATATTGCCTTAGTATGTCACCTAGGAAAGGACCAACATCATGCCTGTTTTCAATGCAAAGGGAAAAATTCCCTTCTAACATCTTTACCTGAGCAAAGGACACTCCCTGAGCTTCCGTAGAGGTTTTTCTATGTGCAGTTAACTCATTGAAAGGAGAAGAGTGACATTTTCTGGGTCATGGATGCCATTACCTGTTATGTATCCATTTTCCTGAGGTGGCCGCTGGGTGCTCAGATTGGCAAGAACAAAAATTAGTTCAGGTTTTTTTGCATAATCTAGATGTTGATATAATCAGGAATCAGATTGCTTAGTTAATGTGGCCAGCGTTTGGAAAACTGATGTAAAGGGGTGTCCGGTCTGTGCTTGACCTGTTGAGAAAACAATGAGTTAATAAAAGCAGAGACAAAGTTTGAAAGAGCCCATAGTGGAGGATCAGAGGGAAAATAGATTGAGACAAGCAGTCTCCAGTCAGCCTTTTTTTTTGGCGGGGGGGGCGGGGTATGCGGGCCTCTCCTGTTGCAGAGCACAGGCTCCGGATGCGCAGGCTCAGTGGCCATGGCTCACGGGCCCAGCTGCTCCACGGCATGTGGGATCCTCCTGGACCGGGGCACGAACCCGTGTCCCCTGCATCGGCAGGTGGACTCCCAACCACTGTGCTACCAGGGAAGCCCCTCCAGTCAGCCTTTTAATAAATGGCCAAAGAAAGGGAGGGCTTTGTTACAGGAAGCGCTTTTTTTTCTTTTCATCTGGGACTAGGGAGATGCAATACAGGAGAAAATAGGTAGAAGGAAGTTTCTTGATCTGTGATCTTGGGAAAAACTGTCTACTTCATGATTTTGTCTGCTTCTGGGACCTGGAAATTGGCCCTGGAAATCCTTAGTTTAAGGTCACCTTAGGAATGGTCTTCCAGTTGTCCTGGGAGTGCTGCTGATCTGGGTCAAAGCTGGCAGCGCTCGCATGAATCCAGGAGGATTTCTCCTTTATTTTGATGGCAGTGTAAGTGCTCAGCAGTTTGTAAGGGCCTTCCCAGCAAGATGACAATGCATGCTTTCTTCTAAAAACCTTGATGTATACCCAATCTCCTGGTCAAAGGGGATAGCAAGTCAGTGCATTCCACGCCCTTTTTACTGTCGATAATATCCCCCAAGTATACTAGTTAGTTCCTGTATATGGCTATTCATAGTATCATATTGTTCACTTAAATCCCTATAGTGTTCACTCAATCCAGAAATGGGAGGTTTAGAGACGCCAGTAGGCATAGGGTGACCAAACACTATTTCAAAAGGTGTTAATCCACACCTTCTATTTGGAGTATTCTGGATTTTTATAAGGGCCAGAGGTAGTGCTTCTGGCCATTAAGTCCAGTTTCTTGATAGAGTTTTCCTAAAGTCCTTTTGCCTCTCCCGCTGCGGAGCACAGGCTCCAGATGCGCAGGCCCAGCAGCCACAGCTCACGGGCCCAGCCGCTCCGCGGCATGTGGGATCTTCCTGGACCAGGGCACGAACCCATGTCCCCTGCATCGGCAGGTGGACTCTCAACCACTGCGCCACCAGGGAAGCCCCTAAAGTCCTTTTGATGTCTAGAGTTTTATGTTCTATTTGCCCTGAGGATTGGGGATGGTGCAGGGCATGAAATTTTAATGAGTACTCCGAAGTTTTTGCAAGCACGTAGTTTATTTCTGTTATAAAATGAGTTCCTTGGTCTGACTCAATCCATAAAGGAATACCAAAATGAGAAATAATCTAGTTATTAATTTATTCACTGCTGTGTGGTGTTGTCATGTCTAGTCAGATAGCATTTAGTCCATCTACTAGTATACAGACAGTAAACCACTGGGATTAGCCTAGAGCTGGAGGTAAAACTGTGAAATCCATTTGGAGTCCTGCAAGGGACAGTGTGGTAGAGGAGAACATTTCCTTGCCCACAATTCTGGTATCAAGGATAGATGTCCCTAACTGGACACTGCTCACTCCAGGGCTGCTGCTGCTGACAGATCCTGGGACCTCTAACATAAGCTGGCAGAAGATGAGAATTCTATCAGTCAGTCTCCCAGATTTCTGCCTGTAGTATCCAATAAACAAGAATGCTAAGAGTCTCTTCTTTCTTTTTCTCTTTCTGAATTTAGATTAGCAGGAGAAAACATTTTTGTGAACTGTTTGGGGGGTTATAGTGACTCTGGTGTCTTCTGTTATGAATACTCTTGTTTTCTATTTCTAATGGCTGTAGAGAAAGAAAAGCTTAAAAAACAATCTCCCTAGACCCCAGCACCCTCAGAGGGTATATTTTTACCCCTCTGAGGGACAGTACCCCATCAAATGACAGGGTCAACTGATCCTCAGCTGCACCCCAGAGCTCACCATTAAACTTACAGTAGAGAATCAGAAACTGGATTTTTTAATTGACACTGGTACAACTTTACCATCAATTCAGAGGATTTATCTCTGTCACCCCTGATTCTCTTCAAGCTGTCGAATTCTCTGGGTAATCTATTTCACTGTGCACATCTCAGGCCACCTCAATATCCTTAGGACTTCCATTTCTTTTACTTCTTTTCCATCATTACTACTTTACATACCTATGATAGTTTTCTTTGAGAGTTGTACAGTCATCAAAACTAATTGCTATTTGTTGCAGCTTGTCTTTTTTTTTTTCGCGGTGCGCGGGCCTCTCACTGTTGTGGCCTCTCCCGTAGCGGAGCACAGGCTCCGGACGCGCAGGCTCAGCTGCCATGGCTCACGGGCCCAGCCGCTGCGCGGCATGTGGGATCCTCCCGGATTGGGGCACAAACCCGTGTCCCCTGCAACGGCAGGCGGACTCTCGACCACTGTGCCAGCAGGGAAGCCCGCAGCTTCTCTTTTATCTTCATCTTGGCCTTTAGCAGCTCCCGCTATTAATCTGTCTCCACCCCACTCAGCCAACCTGGTGCCCAGCAAACACCCTTTGCTCCAGCCAGATTGATTTCTTCTTCTTCCTCATGGAAACGCTTCTCCTTTTGGCCTTTAGGCTTTGGCACATGTTGTCTTCATTAAACTGAAATGCTTCCCCACCTATCCTAATCCTTCTCATCCTTTTTTAGTTCAAATTGCCAACTTCAGAAAGTTTCCCTCGCTACAGTTCACATTGATCTCTCCATTCTCACTATTTTTAACACACCAATTGCAAAAAAGTTCACATTTAACTCATCTCCAACTACTTCACATGTCATGCTTTCTTCTTAGGGTGAGAGTTATCTTCTGAAAATTATGCAGTGAGTATTTGTTCCCATAGTTTTTTGCCTTTCTTCTGCATCAATTACCCTCTACATTCTGTAACAGCCACCTGTTGATGAGGTGTCTACTGGTCATTTTTCAAAACTTCTCTACCTTCAGCTCAAAAAACATTGAAATTTTCTTGACATAGTTTGGTACATTGGCTTGCTTTGTAGCAAAGTTTTATGTAAATTATCTCCCCTATCAGAGTATTAAATATTCTTCAGGATGTTTTACCTATCCTATTTTTACCATCTTTGCAGCCTCTATAGTCTCTCAAACTGTACCTTGAATGTGGAAGAAATTAAATATTTATTCAGTTATGTTTGTTGTATTCTGCAGCCACTAATACAATCTTAATTATCTCTTTTGTAACATAGTAGTATGATGATACCACAGAGATCTACCACTACTGATCTACCACTGTCAGTGAGGATACTTTCTGAGATTTTTCTCAAGTACCAGTAATGGATATACACTAATCCATTCCCCCATTTTGGATTTCATGTCTTTTATTTCAGGGAATACTCCTTGAATGCCTACTGTGTGTCAGGCACTATCTGAGGAGCCATAGGAGATACAGATGCAATAGTCATCCAACTCTTTAGAAGTAGTGGCTGAGGACATCTCACAGATATGGGATATTCAAACACTCTGCCCCAGAGCCGTGGGCTTCTGCATCATGGTTGGGATGTTAGGAAGGCTAAGCAGGATTGGCTGTGAATAAACTGCCTACCCTCTTCCCCCTACCTACTCGCACACATACAGACTTCAACCTTAAGAGCTCAGTTTTGTTTATTTTATATTTTGGGGTTTCATAAAAGATTTTATTTCAAAATAAAGAGGGAATTCTGCTGCGTTTTGAAGTTTAAAAACAACTTGAATATGGCCAAGCTTAATTGGTAGGCATAGATGACAAAGATGTTAAAACCCACAGCCTTGAAGTCTCATTATGCTAACCAATAGAGCAATCAACCTTTGTTTTATTGAAAGGTGTTGGAGGGATGGTCATTGAGGGTGCAGATTGAAAGGTTAGTCAATACATGACATGTCTTCTCTCATAAAGTCATGTAATAGGCTTCCAAGAGTAGACATGACAATATTGACATAGGTGTGAGCTAGAATAACAGTGTTAAGCAAATGGAGGCCCAGGTGATAACTGCTATATATAAAATATTAACCTGAATTACACTTATTTTATAAGTGTGAGAAATGTCAACATGTTAACAGCAGTTAACTCTGGGAGATGGAACGACAGATCATTTTATTCTTTGTGCTTTTTCACAAAGTTGGGAAGATGGGAAGAAAGTTTTTTGAAATAAGTTAGGAAACACGCAAGAGATAAGTCTAGGTCAAAATGATTACTTAAGTAGTTCTAACATCAGATTACAGGCACTAGGCACATAAGTATCAGGGGATTATAATGATTTATAACAGTGTTTTTCAAACTGTGTTTCATGGAGCTCCATGTTTCCTCAGGGAGAACTCAGGGACCAACATGAAATGGAGGAATAGATGCAGGGAATGAGGCTTCAAGCCTCTACTGGAGAAACTCAGCTTTTATGTTCATATCTATAAGTATGCCCTGTTAGAAAACAGATTTATTTTTTTCTGCTCTGATGAGAGCTCTGTCAAAAAATCACCTTGGGAGACCCATGTTCAGAATGGTGGAGTAGGCAGCTCCACGCCTCTGTCCTTCCACGAAACATTGAAAATAAGCAGAAACAACCTGAAATAAGTTTGCCAGAACTCTGGGAAATAGTCAAAGGTTTACAGAAACCAAGCAAATCCTAGCTAAAATTTGTGAAGACATGGATAGAATTGAGGGAGAAATAGATCTACCATAATTATTGAAAATTTCAATACTCCACTTTCAGTAATGGGCAAAACATCTGATCTAGACAGAAGATCAATAAGAAAATAGAGGACTTTCAGATAAAGACAAATACTGTATGATATCACTTAAATGTGGAATCTGAAAAATAAACTAGTGAATATAACAAAAAAGAAACAGACTCACAGATATAGGGAACAAACTACTGGTTATCAGTGGGAAAAGGGAAGCAGGGAGGGGCAATATAGTGGCTAGGGGAGTAAGAGGTACAAACTACTATATATAAAACAAATAAGCTACAAGGACATATTGCACAGTACAGGGAAATAGCCAATATTTTATAATAACTATAAATGGAGTATACCTTTAAAAATTTTGAATCATTATGTTGTACACCTGAAACTTATATCATATTGTAAATCAGCTATACCTCAATTTACAAAAAACGAAAAGAAAATAGAGAACTTGAAGGACATTATAAAGCAATGAGACGTAACAGACATATATAGAATACTCCACACAAAAACTGCAGAGTACACTACATCAGTTGGTAACCCAGGCAGACTAAAATAGAGAGTGTATTGATTTTAGAAACTGGGAAGAATAAAGTTTATAAAGTGTTTAACATTGCCACCTGACAAAATAATCCTACAGGAATTTCAGCACAAAATAAATGAAGAAACTTTCTTGTTTCATAACACTCATGCATTTTCATTACTCTGCTCTTCCTAAACTAGCAACATCAAGCCCTCATAGAATGTGCTGGTTTAGGTATTTGTATTGCAAATCCCAGAAACTCACTAAATGTAACTCCAGGGCCATTTTAGGACTGTCATGAATCCAAGGATCCAAACCCAGGGCTCTTACTCTGCCTGTTGTCATTTGGAGCATAACTAGAACGGCTCATTTCCTCGCCTCTTTCAGGTTGGTTATTGCTCAGACAACAGCTATACAGGTTACTTTCCTGGCCATCCTACTTAAAACTGTACTGATATTCTCATCCCTCTTTAAAGCTGTACTCCTCATCCCTCTTCCTGGCTTTGTTTTCTCTGTAGCATTTATACCATCTAATGTACTTTATATTTTACCTTTTTCTCTTGTATATTATCTGTGTCCTCCTCCATGGGGACAGGGATTTTTTGTCTGTCTCGTTTACTATTGTATTTCTAACACTTAGATCAGCACCTGCATCTAATAAATGTTTAATAAAGATGTGTTGAATAATATTTTGAATGAAAATTTACCTGTATAACCATATTAAATAAAATTTAATCTGGATTCTAGAATGTATAGACTCTAGAACCAGACTGCTTGGGTTCAAATCCTGATTCAGCCACTTACTGCCTGTTTACCTTTGGCCAACTTACATAACTTCTCTTTGCCTAAGTTACCTAATCTGTAAAATGAGAATAAAAATACTAGTTCTTACAGTATAGAGTTGTTGTGAGGATTAATATGAGTTGATTTTTAATTTTTCAAATGAATGATGCTTTATTTTTTTTTTAATTTTAATTTTTTTACACATCTTTATTGGAGTATAATTGCTTTACAATGGTGTATTAGTTTCTGCTTTATAACAAAGTGAATCAGTTATACATATACATATGTCCCCATAGCTCTTCCCTCTTGCGTCTCCCTCCTTCCCACCCTCCATATCCCACCCCGCTAGGTGGTCACAGAGCACCCATGTGATCTCCCTGTGCTATGCGGCTGCTTCCCACTAGCTATCTATTTTATGTTTGGTAGTGTATATATGTCCATGCCACTCTCTCACTTTGTCCCAGCTTACCTTTCCCCCTCCCCGTATCCTCAAGTCCATTCTCTAGTAGGTCTGTGTCTTTATTCCTGTCTTGCCCCTAGGTTCTTCATGACCAAGAAGATATTTGTTTTTTTTTTTTAGATTCCATATATATGTGTTAGCATATAGTAATTGTTTTTCTCTTTCTGACTTACTTCACTCTGTATGACAGATTCTAGGTCCATACACCTCACTACAAATAACTCAATTTTGTTTCTTTTTATGGCTGAGTAATATTCCATTGTAAATATGTGCCACATCTTCTTTATCCACTCATCTGTTGATGGACACTTAGGTTGCTTCCATGTCCTGGCTATTGTAAATAGAGCTGTAACGAACATTTTGGTACTCTTTTTGAATTATGGTTTTCTCAGGGTATATGCCCAGTAGTGGGATTGCTGGGTCGTATGTTAGTTCTATTTTTAGTTTTTTAAGGAACCCCCATACTGTTCTCCATAGTGGCTGTATCAATTTACATTCCCACCAACAGTGCAGGAGTGTTCCCTTTTCTCCACACCCTCTGCAGCATTTATTGTTTGTAGAGTTTTTGATGGTGTCCATTCTGGCCAGTGTGAGATGATATCTCATTGTAGTTTTGATTTGCACTTCTCTAATGATTAATGATGTTGAGCATTCTTTCATGTGTTTGTTGGCAATCTGTATATCTTCTTTGGAGAAATGTCTGTGTAGGTCTTCTGCCCATTTTTGGATTGGGTTGTTTGTTTTCTTGATATTGAGCTGCATGAGTTGCTTGTAAATTTTGGAGATTAATCCTTTGTCAGTTGCTTCATTTGCAAATATTTTCTCCCATTCTGAGGGTTGCTTTTTGGTCTTGTTTATGGTTTCCTTTGCTGTGCAAAAGTTTTGAAGTTTCATTAGGTCCATTTGTTTATTTTTGTTTTTATTTCCATTTCTCTAGGAGGTGGGTCAAAAAGGATCTTGCTGTGATTTATGTCATAGAGTGTTCTGCCTATGTTTTCTTCTAAGAGTTTGATAATGTCTGGCCTTACATTTAGGTCTTTAATCCATTTTGAGTTTATTTTTGTGTATGGTGTTAGGGAGTGTTCTAATTTCATTCTTTTACATGTAGCTGTCCAGTTTTCCCAGCTTATTGAAGATGCTATTTTTCTCCATTGTATATTTTTGCCTCCTTTATTAAAGATAAGGTGACCATATGTGTGTGGGTTTATGTCTGGGCTTTCTATCCTGTTCCATTGATCTATATTTCTGTTTTTGTGCCAGTACCATATTGTCTTAATTACTGTAGCTTTGTAGTATAGTGTGAAGTCCGGGAGGCTGATTCCTCTAGCTCCGTTTTTCTTTCTCAAGATTGCTTTCACTATTTGGTGTCTTTTGCGTTTCCATACACGTTGTGAAATTTTTTGTTCTAGTTCTGTGAAACATGCCAGTGGTAGTTTGATAGGGATTGCATTGAATCTGTAGATTGCTTTGGGTAGTGGAGTCATTTTCACAATGTTGATTCTTCCAATCCAAGAACATGGTATATCTCACCCTCTATTTGTATCATCTTTAATTTCTTTCATCAGTGTCTTATAATTTTCTGCATACAGGTCTTTTGTCTCTTTAGGTAGGTTTAGATATTTTATTCTTTTTGTTGCAATGGTAAATGGGAGTGTTTTCTTAATTTCACTTTCAGATTTTTCATCATTAGTGTATAGGAATGCAAGAGATTTCTGTGCATTAATTTTGTATACTGCTATTTTACCAAATTTATTGATTAGCTCTGGTAGTTTTCTGGTAGCATCTTTAGGATTCTCTATGTAGAGTATCATGTCATCTGCAAACAGTGACAGCTTTACTTCTTCTTTTCCAATTTGGATTCCTTTTACTTCCTTTTCTTCTCTGATTGCTGTGGCTAAAACTTCCAAAACTGTGTTGAATAATAGTGGTGAGAGTGGGCAACCTTTTCTTGTTCTTGATCTTAGTGGAAATGCTTTCAGTTTTTCACCACTGAGGACGATGTTGGCTGTGGGTTTGTCATATATGGCCTTTATTATGTTAAGGAAAGTTCCCTCTATGCCTGCTTTCTGCAGGGTTTTTATCATAAATGGGTGTTGAATTTTGTCAAAAGCTTTCTCTGCATCTATTGAGATGATCATATGGTTTTTCTCCTTCAATTTGTTAATATGGTGTATCACATTGATTGATTTGCATATGTTGAAGAATCCTTGCATTCCTGGGGTAAACCCCACTTGATGATGGTCTATGATCCTTTTAGTGTGCTGTTGGATTCGGTTTGCTAGTATTTTGTTGAGGATTTTTGCATCTATGTTCATCAGTGATATTGGCCTGTAATTTTCTTTCTTTGTGGCATCCTTGTCTGGTTTTGGCGTCAGGGTGATGGTGGCCTCGTAGAATGAGTTTGGAGTGCTCCTCCCTCTGCTATATTTTGGAAGAGTTTGAGAAGGGTGGATGTTAGCACTTCTCTAAATTTTTGATAGAATTCGCCTGTGAAGCCATCTGGTCCTGGGCTTTTGTTTGTTGGAAGATTCTTAATCACAGTCGCAATTTCAGTGCTTGTGATTGGTCTGTTCATAGTTTCTATTTCTTCCTGCTTCAGTCTCAGAAGGTTGTGCTTTTCTAAGAATTTCTCCATTTCGTCCAGGTTGTCCATTTTATTGGCATAGACTTGCTTGTAGTAATCTCTCATGATCCTTTGTATTTCTGCAGTGTCAGCTGTCACTTCTCCTTTTTCATTTCTGATTCTATTGATTTGAGTCTTCTCCCTTTTTTTCTTGATGAGTCTGGCTAATGCTTTAATCAGTTTTGTTTATCTTCTCAAAGAACCAGCTTTTAGTTTTATTGATCTTTGCTATCATTTCCTTCATTTCTTTTTCATTTATTTCTGATCTGATCTTTATGATTTCTTTCCTTCTGCTAACTTTGGGGTTTTTTTGTTCTTTCTCTAATTGCTTTAGGTGTAAGGTTAGGTTGTTTGTTTGACATGTTTCTTGTTTCTTAAGGTAGGATTGTATTGCTATAAACTTCCCTCTTAGAACTGCTTTTGCTGCATCCCATAGGTTTTCGGTCATCGTGTTTCCATTGTCATTTGTTTCTAGGTATTTTTTGATTTCCTCTTTGACTTCTTCAGTGATCTCTTGGGTATTAAGTGTATTGTTTAGCCTCCATGTGTTTGTATATTTTACAGACTTTTTCCTGTAATTGATATCTAGTCTCTTAGCATTGTGGTCGGAAAAGATACTTGATACGATTTCAGTTTTCTTAGATGTACCATGGCTTGATTTGTGACCCAAGATATGATCTGTCCTGGAGAATGTTCCATGAGCACTTGAGAGAAAGTGTATTCTGTTGTTTTTGGATGGAATGTTCTATAAATATCAATTAAGTCCATCTTGTTTAATGTATCATTTAAAGCTTATCTTTCCTTACTTATTTTCATTTTGGATGATCTTTACATTGGTGATAGTGAGGTGTTAAAATCCCCTACTATGATTGTGTTACTGTCGATTTCCCCTTTTCTGGCTGTTAGTATTTGCCTTATGTATTGAGGTGCTCCTGTGTTGGGTGCATAAATATTTACAATTGTTATATCTTCTTCTTGGATTGATCCCTTGATCATTATGTAGTGGCCTTATTTGTCTCTTGTAATAGTCTTTGTTTTAAAGTGTATTTTGTCTGATATGAGAATTGCTACTCCAGCTTTCTTTTGATTTCCATTTGCATGGAATATCTTTTTCCATCCCCTCACTTTCAGTCTGTATGTGTCCCTAGGTCTGAAGTGGGTCTCTTGTAGACAGCATATATACGGGTCTTGTTTTTGTATCCATTCAGCCAGGCTGTGTCCTTTGGTTGGAGCATTTAATCCATTTACATTTAAGGTAATTATTGATATGTATGTTCCTGTGACCATTTTCTTAATTGTTTTGGATTTGTTATTGTAGGTCTTTTCCTTGTGTTTCCTGCCTAGAGAAGTAACTTTAGCATTTGTTGTAAAGCTGGTTTGGTGGTGCTGAATTCTCTTAGCTTTTGCTTGTGTGTAAAGGTTTTAATTTCTCAGTCAAATCTGAATGAGATCCTTGCTGGATAGAGTCATCTTGGTTGTAGGTTTTTCTCCTTCATCACTTTAAATATGTCCTGCCACTCCCTTCTGGCTTATAGAGTTTCTGCTGAAAGATCAGCTGTTAACCTTATGGGGATTCCCTTGTGTGTTATTTGTTGTTTTTCCTTGCTGATTTTAATATTTTTTCTTTGTATTTAATTTTTGACAGTTTGATTAATATGTGTCTTGGCATTTTTCTCCTTGGATTTATCTGTGTGGGACTCTCTGTGCTTCCTGGACTTGTTTAACTATTTCCTTTTCCATATTAGGGAAGTTTTCAACTATAATCTCTTCAAATATTTTCTCAGTCCCTTTCTTTTTCTCCACTTCTTCTGGGACCCTTATAATTCAAATGTTGGTGCGTTTAGTGTTGTCCCATAGTTCTCTGAGACTGTCCTCAATTCTGTTCATTCTTTTTTCTTTATTCTGCTCTGCAGTAGTTATTTCCACTGTTTTATCTTCCAGGTCACTTATCTGTTCTTCTGCCTCAGTTATTCTGCTATTGATCCCTTCTAGAGAATTTTTCATTTCATTTATTGTGTTGTCCATCACTGTTTGTTTGCTCTTTAGTTCTTATAGGTCCTTGTTAAACATTTCTTGTATTTTCTCCATTCTGTTTCCAAGATTTTGGATCATCTTTACTATCATTATTCTGAATTCTTTTTCAGGTAGACGGCCTATTTCTTCTTCATTTGTTAGGTCTGGTGGGTTTTTGCCTTGCTCCTTCATCTGCTGTGTGTTTTTCTGTCTTCTCATTTTGCTTAACTTACTGTGTTTGGGGTCTTCTTTTCGCAGGCTGCAGGTTCATAGTTCCTGTTGTTTTTGGTGTCTGTCACCAGTGGCTAAGGTTGGTTCAGTGGGTTGTGTAGGCTTCCTGGTGGAGGGGACTAGTGCCTGTGTTCTGGTGGATGAGGCTGGATCTTGGCTTTCTGGTGGGCAGGTCCACGTCTGGTGGTGTGTTTTGGGGTGTCTGTGGCCTTATTATGATTTTAGGCAGCCTCTCTGCTAATGGATGGGGTTGTATTCCTGTCTTGCTAGTTGTTTGGCATAGGGTGTCCACTGTACCTTGCTGGTTGTTGAGTGGAGCTGGGTCTTGTCATTGAGATGGAGATCTCTGGGAGATTTTTGCCGTTTAATATTACGTGGAGCTGGGAGGTCTCTTGTGGACCTGAACTTGGCTCTCCCACCTCGGAGGCACAGCCCTGATGCGTGGGTGGAGCACCAAGAGCCTGTCATCCACATGGCTTTGAATAAAAGGGAGGAAAAGAAAGAAAGAAAGAAAGAAGAAGATAAAATAAATAAAACAGAATGAAGTAAAATAAAATAAAATAGTTATTAAAATAAAAAATAAAAGATAATTATTAAAAAATATTTTTCAAGTAGAAGAAAAAATAAAGAATGAATAGAGCAACCAAACCAAAAAACAAATCCACCAATGATTACAAGTGCTAAAAACCATACTAGAAAAAAAAAAATAATGGACAGACAGAACCCTAGGACAAATGGTAAAAGCAAAGCTATACAGACAAAATCACACACAGAAGCATACACACACACACACTCACAAAAAGAGAAAAAGAGAAAAATATATATATATCATCGCTCCCAAAGTCCACCTCCTCAATTTTGGGATGATTCGTTGTCTTTTCATGTATTCCACAGATGCAGGGTACATCAAGTTGATTGTGGAGATTTAATCCTCTGCTCCTGAGGCTGCTGGGAGAGATTTCCCTTTTTCTTCTTTGTTCGCACAGCTCCTGGGGTTCATGTTTGGATTTGGCCCCGCCTCTGCGTGTAGCTCACCGGAGGGAGTGTGTGTTCTTTGCTCAGACAGGACGGGGTTAAAGGAGCAGCTGATTCGGGGGCTCTGGCTCACTCAGGCCTGGGGGAGGGAGGGGTACAGAGTGTGGGGCGAGCCGGAGGTGGCAGAGGCCGGCATGATGTTGCAGTAGCCTGAGGCGCGCCTTGTGTTCTCCCGGGGAAGTTGTCCCGGGATCACGGGACTCTGGCAGTAGCGGGCTACACAGGCTCCTGGGAGGGGAGGTGTGGATAGTGGCCTGTGCTTGCACACAGGCTTCTTGGTGGCGGCAGCAGCAGCCCCAGCGTCCATGCCCGTCTCTGGCGTCTGCGCTGATAGCCGCGGCTCGCGCCCGTCTCTGGAGTTCCTTTAAGCGGCGCTCTTAATCCCCTCTCCTCGCGCACCAGGAAACAAAGGGGCAAGAAAAAGCCTCTTGTCTCTTCGGCAGCTCCAGACCTTTCTCTGGACTCCCTCCCGGCTAGCCATGGCGCACTAGCCCCCTTTAGGCTGTGTTCACGCAGCCAACCCCAGTCCTCTCCCTGAGATCCGACCTCCGAAGCCCGAGCCTCAGCTCGCAGCCCCCGCCCGCCCCAGCGGGTGAGCACACAAGCCTCTCGGGCTGGTGAGTGCTGGTCGGAACCGATCCTCTGTGCGGGAGTCTCTCCGCTTTGCCCTCCGCACCCCTGTGGCTGCGCTCTCCTCCCGTGGCTCCGAAGCTTCCCACCTCCGCCGTCTCCACCGTCTCCACCCGCAAAGGAGCTTCCTAGTGTGTGGAAACCTTTCCTCCTTCACGGCCCCCTCCCACTGGTGCAGGTCCCGTCCCTATTCTTTTGTCTCTGTTTATTCTTTTTTCTTTTGCCCTACCCAGGTACATGGGGAGTTTCTTGCCTTTTGGGAGGTCTGAGGTCTTCTGCCAGCGTTCAGTAGGTGTTCTGTAGGAGTTGTTCCACATGTAGATGGATTTCTGATGTATTTGTGGGGAGGAAGGTGATCTCCACGTCTTACTCTTCTGCCATCTTGCAGCTCCGCCCATGAGTTGATTTTTATAAAGCATTTTGAAGAATGTCTTGCACATTGTAAGCGTGGTACGTGTTACCTTGTAGTGGTTCATTGTAGTGTGTTCTAATTAGTGCTATGTTTTGTGGATAAAACATTTACTTACTTAGATTTTGCAATTTTCTCTTTGAATTTGGAGCCAATTTGTATTTTGAAGATTTTGTAGACACTGGGAAGTAGCCTTTTTATGTATGGTTACAGGTGAAAAAAGGATGAAAAGAATCTCAAATGTAAGTTAGGCCTTGTAGAATTCAGGAAAGGCTGTATAATCAGGCAAATTAGCAAAGATAGGCCAATGGAAAATATGATTCAAGATACTATGTGTTTTTGTGAGAGCCTACATTACTTCTTTGTAATGCTTATCACAATTGTTTTTACTTGTTTAATGTCAGTCTTCAAACTCTAGATGCTATGTTTCTGAGCTGGATTCAAATCTCCATGGGAACCAAATGGATTTGTTTACCTGTAAAAGTCATGTCATATGTGTCACCTGGTAGTTGCTTAATTCATATTTGTTTAAGAAATACGTATTCTTGGCCACTCAGGATCCAAAGAAGCTATAGTGAACAAGTTATATTTTTATTCATCAGAAGCAAGAATTCATTATCTCCATTTCTAAGAAGCTATTATTTCACCCTCTTTTCTTATATCCAGTTTCTGTTTACTAGAACTCAACATGATCCCTTTTGCCTCATGGCCTCTGTTGTCTGCCTTTCCTTCTGTGCCTTTCTACTTTTGCCCATTGTCTGGGAGGAAGAAATTTTCCTCTACCCATCTAGGTTCTTCTGGCTGGTCCAAGAATTAAATTGACATGAGACAGATTAGCAGGAGAAAATCAAACAAAAATTAAATAACATGTAGACATAGGAGAGACCCAGGAAAATGGAGTAACTTGCCAAAATGGCCAAAAGCTCACCATAAATGCCATCTTCAGCTAGAGATAAAAGAGGATGTTGGGACTTCAAAGGGGAGGAAGGCAGTGCTCATGGAGATGAAAAAGCAAATGTTTGATAAACAAGTGTTTGCTGGGCCCTGCAGAGAAAATGGGACATTGGGTGGACTCTGATCCCTAGGCCCCTTTTGGGTGGACTCTGATCTGTAGGCCCCTTTTGGGTGGGCTCTGGTCCCTAGGTCCCTTTTGGGTGGACTCTGGTCCCTAGGCCCCTTTTGGGTGGACTCTGATCCCTAGGCCCCTTTTGGGTGGGCTCTGGTCCCTAGGCCCCTTTTGGGTGGACTCTGATCCCTAGGCCCCTTTTGGGTGGACTCTGATCTCTAGACCACACTGAGTTTCCCCCACCACATCTAGCCCATATTCTTTGCAGATATTTCTGGTGATACCTCTATTCTGGGAATAAGCCCTTTATTTAAATATTTTAGGCAGCTAAGAGGGAAGTAAAAAGAAAGGCTTTCTGAGTCTTTTGTTTCTTAAAGATAATCAGCCTAAATTAATCATAATGCCAAGGAGATACATTTTGGAGTGGCAAATTTTGTACCCATCATTGTAACCATCATTACTAGCTGATGACTTTTTTTGTGTATTAAAGTCAAATTCCCAGGAATCAGACCCTAACTGGTTTAGCTAATTAGAATTATTGGTCTTGAATAAAATTCTCATAGGCTGTTCTTAAGTATATAGATTGACTGCCCTTGGAGCAAGTGGCCTAATCTGTTATGGCCAAGGTCGTGTTGATCTGGTTCAGAATAAGGTTATCTGTGTATAAAAACAGCTGGGGCTGATTCCTTCAGTAGAGCTTCTGTGTGTAAGTTCTCAGAACACAGGATGGGAAGGCTGGCTTGCTGAGTCTGAGACTGTCCAGCATGCCCCATTTATTTAGTCCACTGCAATTATTAATGTTTACTCTGTGTTAAAGGGATATAGTGGAGGGAGGGGTATAGATATAAGACTGTCTTGCCCTCACGGAGCTCACAGACTAGAGGAGACAGGCAAGCAAACTGAAGGCAGAAAAATGGTATGATATTGGTGAGTACATTGTGCTATGGGAACACAGATGAATACTCAGTGGGGTCTGGGAGTGTGAAATAAGCCCCATCCTCACTCAGGTTTTTCTGCCCTAGGTATATGTTAAAGAGAGGAAGTTCAGTGTCACATTTATGTCCTTTGATATCCTTGTTATCTTGATGTTTAAAAAATTACCTAAAGCAAAACAAGAAATGGCATTGAGTATATAATTGTTTACCTAAAGGACTTTTTCTTGTTTGTTTTTGAGTGGAGGGAGAGTATTATTCTTTGGCTCTCAGATATTTTCTACAGTCAGTGTAGTGAGTATATCAGAATTATTTGAAAAGAACCAGTTACACTACCTGTAATATGAGGGATGTGGCCTTAAAACTGGGCAGAGATCCTGAGAGATCTTCCTCACCCTTCTTTAGATTTCTACTACACTTCTCCCTTCACAGTGGTCCTAACCACTAATGACTGGATGAGTATTTAAGTTCCCTCTTTTCTTCCTGGTAATCTAGATATTGTACAAGAGAGGACTTCTGGTAACCCTTTATTCTAGTGGAATTCTCGGTGGGGATGCTTATGGATGAGAGAAGCCCCCTGGAAAACTGTTCTTTATCTGTGACTATTAGTTTGCCCCATGCCCCTAACTTCCTTCATCTTCTATCACAGCCTTGCTTACTCTTCTTTTCCAGTCAATTCACCAATAATGTCTGTTCAAGCCAGTAGCCTGAATGTTGGTCATTGGGCCTGAACATCACCGTGCATATTAGCACTTCATATTGTTCCAAAGAGGTGAAGTGACTTGCCCACAGCTCTTCATAGCATTTAATATTGAATGAAAGCATAACGCTACCCCTAAATGACCATCCAGTTTTGAAGATGATGCTATTCTAGGTATTCTGATTCAGACCCAGGATGAACCTGAGAATTTGAATCTATTTGATGAAGTTCTTAATGACCTAAATATCTCTACCAATGGCATTCATCATTGAATACTTGATACCTGGCACATAGTACTTTTTAAAAGTTATTTTTTGAACAAATGAAAGCAGCCTTAGGGAACTGTTAAGGAAAACAGAAAAGGAGTCTTTGATTATTTTGGAAGTTGGAACTGAGGAAGCATTTAATAATTATTTCAAACTGTACAATATAGTATGTCAAACCTTTCTGGAACCCTCTAGATACTGAAATGCAAAGACCTTGCATTGGAAATCTTTGAAAGAATTCATATCATTAACCAGTAGATGGCAGTCTTATGCTATAGTTAATACATGGATTTTCTTCAGTAAATACATACTAAGCGATCGGTTGGTTGAATTCGTGGTTGCAGAACTGCAGATACGGAGGGCCAACTGTAAAGTAATACTTGGATTTTCGACTGGGGAGCGGGTGGCGCCTCTAACCCCTACTGTTGTTCAGGGGTCAGCTGTACTTTGACATGTTCATCCATCATCATCCTTCCCTCCTGATCCCCACAAAACCTCCTCCCACTTCAGTTCTATCCCAGACAACTATCTTACCCACCTAGTCACCTCTCTTCAGGTGCCCAGGGATGTCTTACTGCCAGTCTCTAATTAATCACAGGAAAATATCTCTTATACTTACTTATTCATAGTCATCTCCTAGGAACGGGACTGGCTACGTAATTTGCAGGTCTTCCTGTTCAAAATTTATTGAGAATTTTAAGACACTAGCAGCAGAGCATTAAATTAAGCACACAGCCCTTCTGAGCCTGCACAGGTCACCACACCCATGAAGCAAGCCAGGCTTCAGCATTTAGAAGATATCTCCTTCTCCCCACCCCACCCTCTGTCATTGCAACACCTCCCTGTGATACATACCCAAGGGGCTACTTAAAGGAGGAGTCACTGACTGTTATTCAGATACAGAATCTCAGCACTGGATCTTAGCACTACAGATCATCTGGTCCAGTTAACTCATTTTAAAGATGATTGAACTAAATTCCAAAGAGGTGAAGTGACTTGCCCAAAGCTCTATCAGCCAAGGCTCCATCTACCACACAGGCCCTGTGAGGGATATTTTAAGAAAAGTTTTCCCATCTACCTAAGCCAGACTTTGCTCTGCTTTCTCTTCAAGAGTAGGGCACAGGTTTGTATTACTTAGTAACATTTATTGAGTACCAGCTATGTGCTGAGCACTGTGCTAGATGTTTTATATATGATACCTCAGTTGACAACACTCTCAGAAAATCATTGCTATTTTCCGTATTTTTCAAGTGAGAAAAATTGAGGCTCAGAACTTGAATTTTAGTTAGTAACTGGAAAGATAAGTGTTTAGGTAAGTCTATGTTATTCTAAAACCCATTCCTTTTTTACCACATCATTCATGAGTTCTAGGAAGACTGAGTCAGCCTGTATTTCCTGAACATCGGTCTTGTTTTTGATCATCTCTGGATGATCTTGGGGACTCTTATGAGGTAATCCATGTTCTTCAAATTTACCAGCCTTGCTCCTGCCTTAGGGCCTTTGCTCCAGGGTATTTCCTCCACCTGAAACATTTTTCCTCCAGATATTCCATGAAAACAGGAACACATGTCAGATAGGTAATAGGGGATCTGATCACATAGGATCTTGCAGGCCATTGTAAGGACATTGGCTTTTTCTCTGAATGAAATGGGAGACATTGCAGTACTTTGTGTAAAGGAATGACATGATCTGATTGAGATTTTTAAAGGATCGTTCTGACGCTGTGTTGAAAAAGAGACTAAGGGAGCGGAGTAAGGAAGGTAGAAAGAAAGTAGGAGGCTTTTTAGGGATTATTACAGTAATCAGGGGAAGGATAAATGGTGACTGACCAAGGTGATAGCAATGGAAATGAAATATGTTAAAATTTTTAACCTTTTGTTGTGGAAAATATCGAATACATACAAAAGTAGGGAGAAAAGTTTAATGAATTGCCATGTTCCTCCTAGGTACCCCATGAACCTATCACGTGTCAGCATGGGTCGGGCACTTTTCAACAGCTGCAACAGTTGTCAACTTGTGACCAATCTTGTTTCTTCTATACTCCTCCGCACTACCTCCCTGACCCTAGATTGGGGAGGAAGCAATTTGAAGGAGATCCCAGATACCATATTTCATGTGTAAATATTTCAGGTTTTACTACCCCAGCTGCTTCTAACTGCTCCTCTATTCTGCAGTTTACCCTGTGGCTCCTGCTTGTTCATAGCTTCGCATACTCATGTCTTTTACTTACTGCCTGCCCTCTTTGTCCTCTTTAAACCTTTTCAAAAAATTTTTTTAATTTTAATTTTATTTTTTTATTTTTGGCTGTGCTGCGTGGCTTGCGGGATCTTAGCCCTAACCAGGGATCAAACCCGCACCCTCAGCAGTGAAAGCATGGAGTCCTAACCACTGGACGCCAGGGAATTCTGTAAACCTTTTTCCTTCTACCAATTACTGTGTATTTCTCACATTCAAACTCCCTAAAGGGAGGTTCTTCTAGGTTCAGTTCATTGTGTTGTTCCTTCTGCACAGAGAAGGAACATAAACTGGCCAAACTGTGTTAGATTGGCTGCTCTTGGGTCAGGCACCCTGTCTTGGTCAATCAAATTGGCGTGATATCAAGGTCAGTTTCCCAAAGAGGGGTTATAGCAATGGTAGTCACTTAGCAAACAATAGGCTGCTCTCCAATACTAATAAATAGTGGAGATTTAATGCTAGAAAGGATATAAATTGTAAAAAAAAAAAAAAGTGAGCCTGCAGTGAGGCTAGAAATAGATAAGTGCCTAACCACTTAATTGCCATTATTTTACAGTCTGACCTGACTCATTTGGAGTACTATTCTTGGGTGCCACTAAGGAATTAAGGGACTTTTTTTTCCTTAAGATATTTTTGTTTATAATAGGCTGAGTAATAGCATAGATCATAATGTACTGGACTAAAAGTCAAGACCTACATTTAATTCCTGTGTTCTTCATGGACTCTGTACAACATTAGACAAGCTAATAAACCTCTCTGTGCCTTAGTTTCTCCACTTTCAGGTGAGATTAATACCTGCCCTATTCCTATTTCACATACGTAGATAAGATCAGAGAGGTAGAAGCACTTTGAACCTTTATTTATTTATTTTTTTTAATTTTTTTTGCGGTACGCGGGCCTCTCACTGTTGCGGCCTCTCCCATTGTGGAGCACAGGCTCCGGACGCGCAGGCTCAGTGGCCATGGCTCACGGGCCCAACCGCTCTGCGGCATGTGGGATCTTCCCGGACCAGGGCACGAACCCGTGTCCCCTGCATCGGCAGGCGGGCTCTCAACCACTGCGCCACCAGGGAAGCCCTGAACCTTTATTTTTAAAAAGTGTGTGAAAAATCTAAATAATTACTATTTTCAATGTGAAGTTTTTAATGAAGTTATAAAATGAACAGTGGATTTAAGTTCTTGTTTTTGCAAAAGATTACATATTCTCTAATCTATTCATCTTCATCATGTACGCCAAACATTTTTCTTCCTACATTGTAATGTATCTGCCATGTTTATATACAACTTAGAATGATACCTGGAACTTGGTAAGAACTATATAAATATTAGCTGTTACCTTCACCAGGGTGAAAAATAATTAGTCAAAACAAAAGTCCGTAGAGTTAAATGCTTAAAAAATTGACCACCCTCTGTGCCCTGTAATACACAACCACCTAAAATGCAATTGCTTGAAATACATAAAATAGTATATCATGTGAGCATATGAGTGAAAGAAAACTTTTGAGGCCCTAAAAATCTGTCTGTATGTGTATGTGTTTATGAGTAAAGGGGGGATGACACTTGAAGGTGACACTTTTGGTATCTGATAGCCCACTTTTTCTCAAAGACTGGTTAGTGTACCTGCTGCATCAGAATCACTTGAGACTTTTCTAAAATCCCTGGTTCTATTTTCAGAAATTCTGATCTAATAGGATAACAGTGGAGACTAAGCATGCAAACATTTCTTAAGTTTCTCAGATGATCCTGATGCTTACCCAGGTCTAGGAATCACTGACAATGTAGAAAAATATAATATACTTCTTTACCCTAGTACATCATTTGTTTCCTACCAGATTAGTCAAAGTGGTATGTATGGGGAAATATACAAATCCACACCGGGAGAAGAGGACTGGGAGGATATCTGTTAAAATCAGAATAGTGATTATCTCTGGATTATGGGTTTATGGAAATATTTTTCATTTGCTTTTTTATCTCTGAATTTTCTGGTTGAATGTATATTATTTTTATAATAAATGTTACTAAGGAAAATATTTACCACCAGTACAAGATTTTAAAGACCTCCATGCAATGTATGTTTTTAGTTTACCAAATGTGGGAAAAAACCCAAAACCATCTATCAGTGCATATGCTGCATAGCTTTTTTTTTTTTTTAAAGGAGAGACGACTTATAAAGCAATGTGGGAACAATATTTATTCATCTGTTTTTTAAAATGTCACAAATTCTTTTAGAACACCAATAAATGTACATCTTAGAGAATGTAAAACAAATTAAATCCGAATTAGCTTTTACGTGTTTTGCTTTAGCAAGACTGGAAATATAAGCCATTGGCTAATGTTCATAAAAGGACTAATCAGTCAGCAACTTTATACTTGGTGAGGAGAGGAAAATAAGTTCTGGTTCAGTATAGATTTTCCATCTAATATGTGTTCTGGGCTCTGCTCCAGGAACAATGCTCACTCCTTTTTGAAGATCCTCTTGGCTTCCACTCCTTCATATACATAAGTCTGAAACGTGTTAACAAACATAGAAGAATTTGCCATTAAGATTAAAGGCTAAATTAAGAAAAATATTAGTAGTATTATAGCTTTGAAATAAGTTTATAGTTTTTCTTTTTCTTGTACGTGATAACAACACTTTATACAGATACAGGCAGGATACATCCATTTAAAAACACGTTTTGGTTTTTAGTCACATTTTTAGTTAAAATAGGCTCAATAAATAGGCATTCTTCAATAAATAGGCATCAGAAAATATCTGTATTTTAAAAATCAGTGAGATTAATGAGAAAAGTAATAGTCTATTTATTGATGATATAACTCAACAACCCCCAAAATAAAATCATGGCTGTGTGATTATTTTCGTCTTTGGAAAATAACTATAATAACCACTCACCTGGACCATTTCACCACCTATAATTTCTCGGACAGTATTTAGTTCATTTCCATTGTCCACCCGTTTGAATTTTCCAACAAGTTTATTTCCCTCTAGGCTCCAAGTCCCCTATATAAAATTAAAAAAAAATAATAAAATAGCATTTTTTAGGGTCTTACATGTGTCAGGCCCTGTTTTTTTTGTTTTTTTTTTTTTGCAGTACGCGGGCCTCTCACTGCCGCGGCCTCTCCCGTTGCAGAGCACAGGCTCTGGATGCGCAGGCCCAGCGGCCATGGCTCACAGGCCCAGCCGCTCTGCAGCATGTGGGATCCCCCCGGATCAGGGCACGAACCCACGTCCCCTGCATTGGCAGGTGGACTCTCAACCACTGCGCCACCAGGCAAGCCCTGTCAGGCCCTGTTTTGAGGCCTATAGGTCTACTTCTTTAAACTTCACTATGACCCTATGAAGTAAATATTATCTCCATTTCACAGATGAGAAAACTGAAATACAGTAATTTACCTAAAGTCACAAAGCCAGGGTTGAACCTAGGTTATTGGGCTCTAGAGTATGCGCTGGTAACCATCATGCTGTCCTCACTCAATTGTTTCCAAATGCCAGATTTTAAGGCAGATCATCAGGGCTTCTTTTTTCTAAACCTTTCACATTAAAAAGAGTGTTCTAAATTTAGTCATAGTTCATATTAGTTTCATGGAGAAGCTAACAAGCTTGTGCTTGTTTTAATTTATGTAATTGTTGTAGTAATTAAAACATAACCACAATGGATAAAATATTTGACAGTTTAATTGTCATTGGAAACATGTTTAATTTAACCAGAAAAATTCTAAGGGCAAAAAAGTTTTTCAAAAATCAGTTGAAAAATGTGACTCCATAAAATTTTATTTCAAATATTAAAAGTTGAATTCCCAATGACCTAGATTGTAGCATTAGACCTTTCCATTTGGTCACACATTCATTCACTAATTTATTCATTTATTGTATTATTTCAGTTACATTAACTAAATGTCTATTATGTTTAAGTTAGATAACTCTAAAAGCTTTTGTTGCTGTCAGATATGTAAAGTTAAAAACACTGAACTTTAGTTTTCTTTATGAAGAGGTGTATACTCAGTCATTCAAAGATATTTTTCTATTCTTATTGTTTAATCCTTTACAGATGTGTATGAAAATCAAAATGTTATGTTTAAATACTCTGCTAACTAACTAACTTGTTTGATATATAATATGGATAAACCTCATTGGCTGCTTCAGTAAATGAGGGAGACCTACATTAATTAAACCATCCAATGACAGAAAGCAGAGATTATATTAGTATTGTGTAGAAAAATCAAGAATACATTGCTTATAAAAAATTTCTTACAGTGAGTTCAGTTCCATCTGCGAGGCTATAATTAAAAGTGACACCAAGCTCAAACACAACTTCAATGTTTCGAAAAGTGCTTGATTCTTTGACTGTGAATTTATTTCCTTCTTGTGTAATTATCAGTTTCAAATTGTCATGAGATGCAAGCTTCCTTTTCACC
>NW_006791822.1:2956837-2961669 GCF_000442215.2 Lipotes vexillifer | reverse complement strand
GAAAGAGATTTAAGGAAATAAAGTAAAAAAATGCCATGGAAAATGCTTACTTTTCCAAGTTTTGTTTTAACTAGTTAATCAGTTAATATTTTGAGGGGGGAGGAAAACCTGATAGCATTGCCTTTGCACAAGAGCATCCAGATTGCTTCTGTAGAAAAAGTTCAGGCTCAATCATATCAAGCTATTTTTCCAAAACTTAAGAAAAATTAAATGAAGCAAGAATTGTTGAATCTTAGAACTGAGTAATTTTTTTAAAATTATCAATATTTTTGTTTCAGTGTTAAGTAAACCAAATTCCAGGAGTGTCAAGTGAAGGATTTTAAAAGTATATTTATATATTTATAAGGGTATACAACTTCTACATGTATGGTACTCTTTTTTTTTTAAATGTCCTTTTGCTTTCCATAATGGCTTTAAAATTTTGAACTTCATAATTCTCTTTGTTTTTTGTGGCATTTCTGACTGTCTCAAAAGTGAGAAAATTAGCAAACATTACAGTCAAATTTATTATGTCAGAGGAAAAGAGAATTCAGTCTCATTTATTCAGAGCTGTGACTTTTGATAGAACTCATTTTCATTGCTTTATTTTATGGACTTTGCTTTTCCATTCCCTAGAATTTAATGTTTTAAAGTCTGGAAGTTACCATTACACACTGCCATATCCAAACAAAAAAACTGTCAATTTTCAATCAGCAGTTAACGTGAATGAAACATATCTGGATGTTTTTTGTGTTTCAGAGAATAGCACCCAAGAATCTTTTCTTCCAGTGGTGAAACAGTGTATTCCTTCCAATGTAAGAAGTGGGAATATGGTTTTTGCTACTCTGAACCATCAACCATTCCTGAGCCGCACCGCCACAGCAGGTGTCATTCTCTAAGCCTTAAGGTTTAGAAGGAGTTAGAAAGATGTCTGTGAGAAACAAAAGAACAAGCCATTAAAGTATTAAGCCCTTACCCATTTTTTCCATGAACTTGTCATAGTTCTCGTTTCGGTCTATCTTCCAAGTACCATCGAACGCCATGGTCTTCAGCTGATTGAGCCTCTAGGCAATCAGAGATTCAGGGCTGTCCTTAGGAGAGAATTTATGCTATTTCTTATCTTAGAACCAACTTCATACTGTGATGTGGAAGTTTAAAGTTCAAGAGGTCACTTAACTACATTAATGCCAAACCATCATAGTTTCTCTAGTTTCTATAAATTCCTTAGTTCCTCTCCTGAAATTCAGCTGCATTAAAGCATGATAAGCATACCTACTGTGTCTTAAACCATGATTGTGGGCACATTTATTTCAAGGATTAGAATGCATATTGTCTGCAGATAGTTTTTCCGCTTACAAGTTCAAAGTTCACACTGTGTTGAATGTAACATAATTTAGAGCATATATCAAATAACATCTGGGAAGTGAGACTATTAATGACGTATCCCTTTTTTACAATAGCAATTACCTTGTAAGACTTCATGACCAAACACAGCTGAAAAGTTAAGGTTAATAGGTTATTGATACTGAGTATTTATTTTTCTAATATGTCCTTTTGCATTGTGTTTTTGGGTTGCCAGGGCTTTGGATAAATATCCTGGCACCTGGTACAGTGCGTGACACACAATAGGGACCCATTATATTTTTGTTTTGGTCTTGAATGGTGATAGGCCACTGAGAAAAATTTCAAGAGGTAGCAATGTGGCTGGATAACATGACAACTCCCATAAGAGAAAGAACATCTTTAAACATCTGCAATGTGCAGAAAAAACAAAAGCCAGATGTCAGCTATGCCATTAACTAAAACCATTCCTTTGTTTTACTCTCACTCCCTCTCATCCCCAAACCTGGTGCTGTGCTAAGCCAAAACTCAGTGTGTGTGTTGGGTGGGTTGGGCGTATAGAGGGTAGCTAGAAAGGTGAAGAGAGAAGAAGGTCACCGTAGCTGTCCCTGCCCCCACTTCAGGCTTCCAACCTGGAGCATATGCCTTAGCTGGTGTGGGAAAAAACATTAACTTAGTGTGAAGTGTGCAGTTTTGATTGTTAGTGAGCCCGAACATACTCATTATTAAAAAGAGACTATTATTGTGCATGAATGTGACCAGAGAACCTCTTATTAACTAAAGCTCAGTAGAGAAACTATAGAGCATGCCCAAGATTTCATTCAGGGTCAGGGGAGGGATGTATCTAACAGATTTGAACAGGACATTGGGAAATAGAATAAAGTTTTAAAAATTTTTAAAGACATATTTACCTATTTGTTTATGTGGCTGCATTGGGTCTTCATTGCAGCATGCAGGATCTTCTTTGTGGCATGTGAGATCTTTAATTGTGCTGCGTGGGCTTCTCTCTCTAGCTGTGGCTTCCGGACTCTAGAGCATGCAGGCTCAGTAGTTGTGGCATATGGGCTCTCTAGTTGTGGTGTGTGGGCTTCAGAGAATGCGGGCTCAGTAGTTGCAACACGTGGGCTCTAGAGTGCGCAGGTGTAGTTGCCCCGCGGCATGTGGGATCTTAGTTCCCCAATGCGGGATCACACCCACATCCCCCTGCATTGGAAGGCAGATTCTTAACCACTGGGCCACCAGGGAAGTCCACGTTTTTAAAATTTTGATATCTATTGGGCATAGTCTTTCAGAGGAGTTGCCCACTTTTTACTTTCTCAAGCACATTAAACAGTAAACTACCTTTGACCAAATCCATTATTTCATTTAAAAAGAAAAATACATCCAAATATACACACAGACATACACACACACACAGAGAAAGAGAGAGAGAAAGTGGGTGGGTCAGGGAAGAGAGATCATAATTTGAGAATAATGGGAAGTCCTTTACATATGAAAAAAATTGACTACCTTATCTTTGTACTTCTCTCTTTTGCCAAAGATAATGAAAACCTCATTATTTGGGAACCATCACCCTAGTGTACTTTCAACTTGGAGAAGAGAAGAAAAGTTTATGGTTACTCTAGAGCCAGGGTTTAAATAGTCTCTCAGGTAATCCACTACTTATGGTGATTTGTGAATTTAGAAGGCCATGGATAATGGATCCAATCTTTTTTTTTCCAGATTAAAAGAAATAGATGTATCTGGTCACTGGAATAGAAGTGTAGTGCAGTAAAAAGAACATGTGTTTTAGAAACAAAAACACTTGGTTTCAGTACTGCCTGTAAAACCCATTATACACTGTACAGGACCTCGATCATATCACTCAATCTCTCTGAGCCTAAATAATTACTAATAATTAATAATTATTCTCATTTTATAGATGAGGAACTTAGGCTCAGAGTGAGTGATATGATCAAGGTATATGATCAATATAAAAATTATATAAAGCATGAGCCTGAGCAACTGATAGACATCAAGTACTCAATAAACCTTTGTTTCTCTTCTTGTTCCCTGAGAAAGAAAATCAATCTCAATAATAAATTTTTAGAAGTATCCCAGGTCCCAAACCACTTTGATATTTGAGAAGGGAAATCTATGTCTTTGTATTGTTTATTAGAAAGTCACCTGAAATTTATTTATTTAGGTATTTTTTGATTTGCACTAGTGATTAACTTGGGACTAGGTATGACTTGGATTTGCCTGTTAAGGTTAGCATGATACTTTAGACCCCTCTGGGAATACAGCTTTTCTCTCTATGATCTCACAGCAATGGAAGTAAAAGTGCCTGACTCAGGAAGTTGGCGAGGAGGAAACTAGAATGGCTTCTTACCATTGTTCACCTAACAAGTGCCCTTTTTCTCGTGACCACCTTGAGCTTCCCAGGAAGAGCAGAATAGGATCAGATGAAAGCAAATAGCACTTGGTCTCATGCAAACCTGCTAACAGAATGGACATGTTAAACTTTCAGTCTTCCATTTATCAGTGGCAGTAACCTAATTTAAAGTCGGTAAGGAATCCCTGTTATCTCTGCAGTGTGGCATCATTGGAGTTTTTTTAAATGATTAGATCAAAATTTTAACATTACACTTTTTCTTCTGCAGCTTCTGAACTCTGTAACTCCCCAATTCTTATCACTTACCTGGACCCCATCTAGAAAAGATTGTACAGAACCTATGGGCCAGTTTCCCTTACAGACCTCTCGTACTGATGATACAGCTGGGCTAATCAGCTGAGGGCAGACCCAGTCCTTTATTTTCTTCTTTGATAATACTTGAAGATTTAAGGTCCTGCAGCTTGGGAAAGTGGGTGGATTAGGCGTGTGTTTGGGGGCATTGCAGATGCTGTGGAAGTAGAGTTGTACTCTCTGTGTGGACTCCGCAGTCTGCGTCAGCCACTGAGTGGTATGGAAGAAGTGGAAATCAGCAGAAACTCCTGCTCATCCCTATCACATTCCTCCAAGAGAAAGTACAAACCACATTCCTTAACGTGGCTTCTGAAGCTCCTACTTATATCTCCAGTCTCCTGCCATTCCTTACTGGGTACTCTAAAATCTAAATATATCAAACTTCTTGTAGTCCTCAGTCTGTTAAATGTGCTTGCTTTCTGTTCCTTCAGGTCACAGCTTGGTCACTGAGTGCTCTAAGAAGCCTGCCCTGAACCACCAAGAATGGGTCAGGTAAGTCTACTCCCAAGTACAATGACCTTCTAAAGGTCTCAGCATAGCTCATAAGAGGCAAAAGCAGCTGATTCATAATAACCAGGGAAACAGTATCATCATGAAGTCCAGAGATATCATGAGGAGAGGCAATATGATGTTTCAAGCTCATTTCAAAGGAATAGCTTTCTGGAGATCACAGAAATCCTTTCACCCCATTGTAAAGCAGAAGGGAAAGTTTTGTTTTTTTTTTTTTTTTTTTTTTTTTGCGGTACGCGGGCCTCTCACTGTTGTGGCCTCTCCTGTTGCGGAGCAC
>NW_006791822.1:2928976-2956770 GCF_000442215.2 Lipotes vexillifer | reverse complement strand
AGCACAGGCTCCGGACGTGCAGGCTCAGCGGCCATGGCTCACGGGCCCAGCCGCTCCGCGGCATGTGGGATCTTCCCGGACCAGGGCACGAACCCACGTCCCCTGCATCGGCAGGCGGACTCTCAACCACTGCGACACCAGGGAAGCCCAGAAGGGAAAGTTTTTATAGAGCATTTTAATATATATATATATATATAATTTATGGGATATAGCATTTTCAGGCATTTACTAACCACTTCAGAATTTCTGAATCCTCCTATTCAGTCCCAAGTTATTTAACTTTTATGTGTCAGAAAAAAAATAGTGGTCTCTATTAGGGCCATGTAAGAGAAGGATTTGAGGGACAGATGGAAAGAGCAACAGGAAATTCTTAAGGTTACTGTCCAGTCCCTAGCGGTGAATGGGGAATGAGGGAGAATTGTAAAGTTTGCGTAAAGAGTTTACTTCATTCTGTTTTAACCATAAGCCTCTAAATTTTAGAAATATTAAGACCTGTTAAATTATATTTTAGGATTTTGTACCTGAGATGGCTGGTTGATTTTCTTCTGAAAAGGCAATAGAGTTACAGCAGTGTACAGGGAGGTATCTACCAAATAATGGGGAGTGCAACTTGCTGATTCTCATTAATAACAAGACAGCCATCAGTGGCAGTTGAATGATGTTGCATGAAGGATTTATGACTTCATCTTCTGTCTTATCTTTTTTAATCTGGGTCTGTTCCCCCAAATAATGAGTCTCCCTCAAGCAATTTGAATGGGAGGTTTCTCAACTCCTATACCCCTCATACCACAGAGGAAGATGGGTGTGCGTTATCTCATCTCCCCACTCCCACATCCATTATGTTTCTGCCTTTTTTTTTTTTTTAAGAAAATCTTTTCCTTTGAGACCATTTCCATTTGGCTGTCACCTTCCAGCCAACTTCATCATCATTATCTACCATCTATCCCATCTATCGTTGTTATCTACCATCTATCACGGAAAATCATGGCACCAGGCTCACCATCATCCTCTGTGTCTTGCCATCATCCTGGGTGAGCTCAAAGTCCATGTGGATAAACTACTTGTCACTCTGGCCTCATGGTACCTTAACCTCCTCATCTCTAATAATCTTTACCTCTACACTTTATCCACTTACATCCAGGGCTGTAGCCTGTGGCTTGTCACTACTAGAGTTGTTCCTTCTGTGAAATTTAACATGCTGCTGTCGGCCACTTTTCATCCTCTCACCTCCTTCATTTTCTCCCACAGTATCAGCTCTTAGCTGAGAGAGAACTTCAGTCAGTTGTGGCCTCCATTTTCCCCCAAGTTGGAGTCCCCTCCTGGTTTGTTTACATTCTCTATCCAGTCAGTACCTGTTGCAAATAAAATAACTCCTGTGCTGTTCCAGGTGCTATTACACATGCACGGTTTCCAGCTTCAGCTGAATCCTCTGCCCTGCCTGGCAAGACTTTTGTGTACTTCAGTCAGCTCCCTCCTCATTTGTGACAGCGACTGGATCTTTAATCGTTCTCCTATAGTCTTCTTCCCTTGCCTTCAGCAGATGGCCTGGGTATTACTCCACTGGGGAAATAAAACAGCAAGCAATAATTCTCCCAATTTATGTGCTCTCCTTTTCAGTGTTGTCTGTTACTACTTTACTTCTATAAATTCTTTCATGCACTTATTCATTCAACATATATTAGAATTCCCACTATGACCTAGGCACTATGCTAAATTATAGAGATAGAATGATGAACACATACAGTTTCAGTCAAGAGAAGCAAGGCTTGAAATTACAATAATTTGGTACATAATAAGATTTTTTTTCCTATCTCCATATCTCCCTTTTAATTATTTATTTGGCTGAGGTGGGATCTTTTCTTCTTCACATTAAGATAATCCAGTCTCTCCCATCTTAAGAAATGAAAAAAAGTCTCCCTGGCTTCTATTGACATTTCTAGAACCTACTCAATCTTTCTCCTTTCCTTGATAGCCAGGCTTCTTGAAAAAGTAATCTATACTGTCTCCTCATTCTTATCTTCTGTTAGAGCCTTGGTCTGCTGCAGTGGGGCTTTCATATTCACCTGTCCACTGAAACTACTTACTAAGTTCATTGATGAATTTTTTTGTTGTCAAATCCAGTGCACACCCCTTGGCCCTTATTTTATGTCATTACAGCATTCCAGACTATTGACTCCTCCCTTTTTGAAATTTCTCCTTTTCTTTTATTGACTTTATTCTTTCTTGATAGTCCTCTTACTTCTCTGAATGTCCTTTACAGGCTCTTTCACAGGCAACTCTTTCTCAACCAACACTTTATATTTTGAGGTTGCATCTTAAGATCTCTTTTTATTCCACACAATTTACCTGGGCTATTTTTGCCATTCCCATGGCTTCAGTTTCCGTCTAGGTGACTCTAAAATTTTAAGGTACAACCCAGATCTCTCTCCTACCAGGGACCTATTCCTTACCAAGTTGCTCTGTGTGCATGTTCAATTGGCAGCTCAAACTCCACAAACTGGAAAGGACCTTGATGTTCCACCCAGCCTTGTTCTCTCTTCTTGTATGTCCTGGTATCAGTCAATGGTACTGCCATCCTAGGAATCATTCTAGAGTCTTTCCTCTCCTTTATCCTTGGCTTTCCATTTTATCAACAAATCAATACAATTTTTACTCCTTAATATGACTTAAATATATCCCCTCTTCCTTTGTTTTCCCAGATAATCACCATTTTTCACCTAGGTGACTGCAATAATCTCCTAAATGATTTTCCCCTCTCTATTCTCCCAGAATCCAGTTTATCCAGAGAATATCTTTATAAAATGCTATTTGACCATATCCTGTCCTTGCCTATTTTTTTCTTTTCTGTCTTTGCCTATTAACATTCACTGATACCCTATTGCTATCAGCATAAAATTCCAGATTCCTTACCTCTCCTGTTTACCCCCATTTACTCTTCCTTCACCAGATGCTATCATCTCTCACATCTCTCTTTGTGCATCCTCTTTCCTCTGCATGGAAATCCCACCCCTCTTGCCATGCTTTTCCTTGCCTAACATCCACTCAGCCTTTAAGAAGTGGCTCAGTGTCACCTCTCCAATAGGCCTGACTTGCCTATGTCCTTCCTCCTTGCCTGGGCTAACTTTCCTTCATATCAGTATCATCATCATAACCCTGTTTCTTTACACTTATTGTATTGATTGTAATATTCTGTTACCCTGTTTGTTTCTTCTACTCTTCTACTTTCAGATTTGAGGGTAGAGATGACGTAAAATGGATACATAGTATGAATGAAATAAATTCATGTATTCTAATTAAAGCCCTTGTTGCCCCTTTAGAAGTGTTACTTTTTCCTACTCTGGTTACAGGATGTGAATATTGACTAGCTAACAGGTTGTTTGATAATGAACAGTACACCAGTGCTGTTTTTTTCTTAGATTTTTTATTGATATATAATTGATTTACAATATTGTGTTAGTTTCAGGTGTACAGCATAGTGATTCAGTTTTTTTTTTTCAGATTATTTTCCATTATAGGTTATTACAAGATTTTGAATGTAATTCCCAGTGCTATACAGTAAATCCTTGTTGTTTATTTTATGTATAATAGTTTGTATCTGTTAATCCCATACTCCGAATTTGTCCCTCCCACCCTCCCTCTCCCCTTTGGTAACCATAAATTTGTTTTCTATGTCTGAGTCTGTTTCTGTTTTGTATATAGACTCATTTGTATTATTTTTTAGATTCCACATATGTCATATCATGTAGTATTTGATACATGTCTGACTCACTTCACTAAGTATAATACATGTCTGACTTACTTCACTAAGTATAATCTTCTGTGTGAGGTGATACCTCATTGCAGTTTTGATTTGCATTTCTCTAATAATTAGCAGTGTTGAGCATCTTTTCATGAGCCTGTTGGTGATCTGTATGTCTTCTTTAGAAACGTATCTATTTAGGTCTTCTCCCCATTTTTTGATTGGGTTGTTTGTTTTCTCAATATTGAGTTGTATGAGCTGTTTGTATATGTTAGATATTAACCCCTTGTTGGTCACATCATTTACAGATATTCTCCCATTCCCTAGATTGTCTTTTCATTTTGTTTATGGTTTCCTTTGCTATGCAAGAGCTTTTAAATTTGATAATGTCCCATTTGTTTATTTTTGCTTTTATTTATTTTCCTTGGGAGACTGATCTAAGAAAATATTGCTACAATATATATCAGAGAATGTTTTGCCTATGTTTCTCCTAGGAGTTTTATGGTGTCATGTTTTACATTTAGGTCTTTAAACCATTTTGAGTTTATTTTTGTATATGGTGTGAGGCAGTGTTCTAACTTCATTGATTTACATGAGGCTGTCCAGCTTTTCCAACACCAATTGTTGAAGACACTGTCTTTTCTCCATTTTATATTCTTGCTTCGTTTGTTGTAGAGGTGTGTGGGTTTATTTCTGGGTTCTCTGTTCTGTTCCATGCTGTTTGATTACTATAGCTTTGAGTATAGTCTGAAGTCTGGAAGGGTTATACCTCTAGCTTTGTTCTTTTTCTTCAGACTTGCTTTGGCAATTCTGGGTCTTTTGTAGTTCCATATAAATTTTGGGATTATTTGTTCTAGTTCTATGAAAAATATCATGGGTATTTTGATAAGGGTTGCATTAAATCTGTAGATTGCTTTGGGTAGTATGGCCATTTAAACAATATTAATTCTTCCAATCCAAGAGCATAGGATATCTTTCCATTTCTTTGAATCATCTTCACTTTCCTTTATCAATGTTTTATAGTTCTCAGCATCTAGGTCCTTCACCTCCTTGGTCAAGTTTCCTTAGGTAGTTTTAGTTTTTCCTGTTTTTCTCCTTCTATTCCTAGATATTTTTTTGGCGCAATTTTAAATGGGTTTGTTTTTTTATTTTCTCTTTCTGATATGTCATTATTAGTATAAAGAAATGCAACAGATATCTGTATATTAATCTTGTATCCTGCTACCTTGCTGAATTCATTTATTAGTTCTGATTGTTTTTTATGTGGAGACTTTAGGGTTCTCTGTACAGAGTATCATGTCCTCTGCAAATAGAGACAGTTTAACCTCTTCCCTTCCAATTTTAATACCTTTTATTTATTTTATTTCCTTTTGGAATTTCTTTTTCTTATCTGATTGCTGTGGCTAGAACTTCTAATACTATGTTGAATAGAAGTGGTGAGAGTGGGCCTCTTTGCTTTATTCCTGAATTTAGTGGGAAGGCTTTCAGCTTTTTACTGTTAAGTATTATGTTGGCTGTGGATTTGTCATAAATGGCTTTTATTATGTGGAGATATGTTCCCTCTATACCCACTTTGGTGAGAGTTTTTTTATCGTGAATGGGTGTTGAATTCTGTCAAATGCTTTTTCTGATATGTTGAGATGATCGTGTGTCTTTTGTCTTTCCTTTTGTTAATGTGGTGTATCACATTGATTAATTTGTGTATGTTGAACCATTGTTGCAGCCCTGGAATGAATCCAACTTGATCATGATATATGATCCTTTTTGTGTATTATTGGATTTGGTATGCTAATATTTTGTTGAGGATTCTTACATCTATATTCATTGAAGATACTGGCCTATGATTTTCTTTCTCTGGTTTTGGTGTCACAGTGATGGTGGCCTCATAGAATGAATTTGGGAGCATTCCCTCCTCTTCAATTTTTTGGAATAGTTTGAGAAGATAGGTATAAGTTCTTCTTTGTATGCTTGGTAGAATTCCCCAGTGAAGCTTTCCGGTCCTGGACTTCTGTTTGCAGGGAGTTTTTTATTTTATTATTTTATTCATTTTATTTTTATTTATTTATTTATTTATTTGCGGTACGCGGGCCTCTCACTGTTGTGGCCTCTCCCGTTGTGGAGCACAGGCTCTGGACGCGCAGGCTCAGGGGCCATGGCTCACAGGCCCAGCTGCTCCGCAGCATGTGGGATCTTCCCGGACCGGGGCATGAACCCGCGTCCCCTGCGGGTTTCTTTCTTTCTTCTTTTTGTTTTTCCTTTGGTGGTTTGATGACTTTCTTTTGTAGTATGCTTAAGTTCCTTTCTTTTTTGGTTTTTGTGAATCCATTTTATGTTTTTGATTTGTGGTTGACATGGAGTTCCAGTATGTTGACCCGTAACTAAATCTACTTTCTTTAAATTAATAGTCATGTAAGTTCAAACAAGACCTAAAAGATCTACATTTTTATTCTCCCCTCCCCCACATTTTGTGACTTTGAAGTTCTATTTTACATCTTCATGCTTATCCTTTTACTGTTACTTGCAGTTATAATCATTTTTACAATTTTGTGATTGTTTTTTTTGTATGCACTGGTTTGTTTAAGTGATCTTCATTCCTTTTATGTATTTCCTTCATTCCTACTGTGATTTTCCCTCTTCTATAGATTTTTGCTTCTCTTCTGTTTAGAGAAAACCCTTCAATATTTCTTTTAGGATAGGTTTAGTATTGCTGAATTCTTTTAGTTTTTGCTAAAAAAACTGAGAAATTCTTTATCTCTCCTTCTATTCTAAATGATAATCTTGCTGAGTAAAGTATTCTAGATTGCACGTTTTCCCCTTTCAGGACTTTGAATATATCACTCCTTTCTGGCCTGCAACATTTCTGCAGAGAAATCAGCCGATAGCTTTATGGGAATTCCCTTGTAACAGATTCTTTGTTTTGCTCTTGCTGCCATAAGAATCCTCTCTTCACCTTTAACTTTGGGTATTTTAATTATGATATGTCTTGGTCTGGGTCTGTTTGGGTTCATCTGTTTTGGGGTCCTCTGCTTCCTGTACCTGTATATCTGTTTTCTTCTTTAGATTTGGGAAGTTTTCATCCTTACTTTCTTCAAATACATTTTCAATCTTCTTCTCTCTCTCTTCTCCTTCTGGAACCCCTATTATGTGTAGATTGACACATTTTATATTATCCTGTAGATCTCATATGTTGCTTACATTTTTTTTCATTTGTCTTTCTGTCTGCTGTTCTGGATCACTTATTCATTCTTCTGTGTCATTTAGTCTGCTATTCAGTGCCTCTAGATTGGTTTTCATCTCTGCAATTAAATTGTCTATTTTTGATTGGTTCACGTTTATAGTTTCTAGTTCCTTGTTACAGTGATCTGTGTTTCTGTCAATACTCTTTTTAAATTCAGTTACCATTTTTATTGCCTCCTTTTTGATCTTGTCTAGTACACTGGTAAGCTCTGTTTCATTTGTTCTCTCGGGATTTCTTTGGTTTTTTTGAGTTGGAGTAGTTCTTCTCTGTTTTCATTTTACTTAAGCTTCTCTGTCTCTATGAATTTAGGAAAAACAGTTATCTACTGTGGCCTTGAAGGAGTGTTTTTATGTGGGAGAGTCCCTGTGTACACTGTGTGTGTCTGATGTTTTTGGTGTGAAGGCTGGTTTTGGTATGGATGCCAGCCACGCCTTTCCTCAGGGTGTGCTGGCTCTTACCTCTTGATAGGGGGAGTGGTTGATGTCGTAGTGTCTAGAGCCTGTGTTGGATGTGAAGCGGGGCCTCCTCTCTGGTCTGTAGCTGTTGTCACCCTGTCAGGGCCAATGTCTGCTCCCCAGATGTTGAAGTAGAAGCCTTGAAGTTTGGGATTGATCAGGCTCTGTTGCCCTTGAGTGTGTGCCCTGCCTCAAAGGAGGTGATTGCTGAAGCAATGAGGCCTGTGTGATCACTGAGAACCTATGCGCCATGTGTGTAGGCATCTGCAGTTCTGCTCAGAAGCAGCCCAAGGTCACATCTCTTTCTCTCTTGTGTTTGTCCCAGATCTAGTTAGTGCAAAGTGTTGTGTGGAGTAGGGTAGGGCTGGGGGTTAGGGTGTTGTGGCTGCAGGAATTGAGGTAGCTGTGCTGCTGTCTGAGATCTGGGCTGCCTCTGTGGCAGTTTTCTCCCAGGACCTGTCTACCCCAGATCTAGTGCTAAGCTGTGGTGTGGAGTAGGCGGTGCCAGGGAGCTCTCCATGGGAGAGGAGCTGCTCTGTACTCCTGAGCGTGCTGGCAGTGGCTTCTGCCACCCCACTCAGACAGTACCTCAGGCCCTCTGGGCTGTCTCTGTGTAGCTAGACGAGTTCTCTCCCAGGGCTCTCTGCCTGAGATTCAGCAGTTAGCTGCTGAGTGCTCTGTGGTGCTGTCCCTACATGTGTTAACAATGGCTACTGTGGCCCTACCTGCTGCCAGATGTGTGAACTGACAGTGGCTTTCATGGCTCCACCTGGATCATTCCCCAGGTGCCCTGGTCTGTCTCCATGTGACTAGACCGAATCTTTGCCCAGCTCTCATGCCAGGCTGTAGTGTGGAGTGAGCAGGGCTGGGATGTTTGCCCCTTTGGATTGGGAAGTGCGGTGAGGCAGCAGCTGCCAGTGCAAGGCTCTCTCCACCCTGACTGTTAGCAAGCCAGCACATGTGCACTTCTTGTGAGTAGAGTCTAGGCTTCTCCAGCCCTATCTGTCTCAGTGGATTTCCCAGCAGGCAAGGGGGCTTGTCTCCTCCATGTAGGACCCTAGGACTGGGATTCCCAGATTGTGGCTCCACCTGCTCTCTCCCCAAGGTGAGGGTCCACCCATGTGGACCTTCTGTTCCTTACAGATGCCCCCAGGGGGCACAGGTCCCAGCTTGACGCCTTTTTTTCCCAATCCTACCTGATTACATGGAGATCTTTCTTGCAGCTTTGGTTGTACAGGAGTTCTTCTGCCAGTTCCCAGTTAATTTTCCATGAAAATTGTTTCACGTGTAGAAGTATTTTTGATGTGTTTGTGGGGGGAGGTGAACTCCTCGTCCTTCTACTCTGCCATCTTGATCCCTGCTCTACCTCACTGCTTTCTATTCTGACACTAAGGTCATGAGTTTACCTTGTGTAATATTTTGACTTCCTGCCTACTATGCAGCCTAAGTGAGGAGCATGCATTTGCAAGCTTTCCAAAAGAAAGTTAGTTGCAGATAATTGGCTCCAAAGCTATCTAGTTGGTAAAATACTACAAAGGACTTTGGCTCCTTGATGAAATGAAGTGAATTTTCATCTCAGAGTGAAAGAATGATGTTGCCAATGTGCTACTTTTTAGGCTTGGCAGAAGTAATATTGCAGAAATAAAGAACATGTTACCAGTTTTAGGAAAAGCATCAATGGGCTTTGCTATATCTTTTATATAGCTTTACCTCCTTGCCACAGAGAATCACACTTAGTGGGGAGACTATCATGACTATATATACTCACTGTAGACAATTTTGAATATATAGCTAAGCACAAAGAAAAGTAAAAATTGCTCAAGGTATCATCTCCCAAGGTAATCAGTGCTAGCATTTACATGTATGTGTTTATAGATATATATATATGTATATACACACACCATTCATTTACAGTAAGTCCCCTACATACGAATCTTCAAGTTGTGAACTTTCAAAGATACGAACATGCATTCACGTGTCCAGTCACGTAAGTTGGTGCTATTTGAGGAGCCATTGTTAGTTTTTGAGGCACAGGACCTGAACATAGAACGGTACACAAAGGTTGCAGCAGCCGTTCAGAATGCAATCCAGTGCTACCATGTCATCTATGATGAGATAAAAAGAGCTACTACCCAGACATCACTGGATCGTTTTCTCAAGCGGGTAGATAGAATTGAATCCAGCAAGGAACCAGAATCTGTGCCATCAACGTCAGGCATGAGTGAAGTTGCAGCCTGCCCTCCGTCTCCTGTTGCTGACGATCCTTCAGCTCTACCATCTCCCACCTCCTCTCCCTCCTCCAGTCAATAACTCTTCTTTCCTGTTCACTCAGTGCCAGCCCCTGTATGCCAGCTGTTGTACTCTACTACTGTACTTTTTAAGGTACTATACTGTAAGATTAAAAATGTTTTCTTTATTTTTGTGTTTATTTTTCTTTTTAGGTATTATTCGTGTGAAAAGTATTATAAACCTATTACAGTACAGTACTGTATAGCCGATTGTGTTAGTTGGGTACCTAGGCTAACTTTATTGGACTTACAGACACTCTCTCGGAACAGAACTCTTGCATGTGTAGGGGACTTACTGTGTATAAAATGTACATTTTACACAGATAGATGGGTTCATACTATATATACTATTTTGTAAACACTTCAAAAATTAACAACTTTAAAATTTTCTCATTTCGTTAAATGTTCTCTATATCATTAAGAAATTTTTAAAAATTATATTAATGAACAGTCAATGCAGTAATTTAGAAAATGTAAAATAGCATAAAGAAAAATTTAATCAAGGACTCATAATCCTACCAGCTGAACATAATTACTGTAATGCTTATGTGTGATTCTTCTGGTTTTAAGTATATGTGTATGTACACACACATACATACATGTATATTTTCATGTATTCCATGTACATATATGTGTGTATATGTATGTGTATATATACGAATACATAAGTATGTATATGTGTATACTCACATATGTTTGTGTGTGTGTAGATACCTACACACATATTTTCATTTGATCAGATTTATATTTTAGAAGGCTTCATTTGGCACAAAATATAGAAAAGATCTGAGGCACACATCTGGAAGAGAAGGCTAATTAAATATTACTGTGATCTTGGTGAGAAATGAGGACTGAAAATAAGATGGTGAAAATGAGATTGGAGAAGAGATAACCACAGATATGTGGGAACACCCTGGTGGTATCAGAGACTAGAATAGCAAACAAGACGGTAGATGACAGCTGTACCAGATGGGTATGGTATTTCCCAAGGTCATCAGGGCACAGTATTCTTTTTTCAGCTAGCTCATCTATATGGGAGAACAACCTTTGAAATACAGATAAAGTCCCTAAATAACATCAGTCAATCAGACATTGAAATTTGCCCCCAATGAATGTTTCTACCCTTTTCAACAGGAATTTTCTTCTTAAATCAACTCACTGTTAAGGAAACAAATTAATTTAAATAGAATCACTCTCTTCAGTAACTTAAATTTCCTTTTACTCTCTATTTTTTTATTCATTTAATTCTCCCCCCATCCATCCTTCTGTAACGGTTAAGTAGAATAAGCATAATTTATGGAGTTTAACTAAAATGCAAATTCATTTTTGTCTTTAACTTTCACTGGGAGTTTTTCTCTTGTGCCTGTATAAAAACCTATGCAATCCCATGATTTTTCTGACTATTCAAGTAATAAAATGTTCTATCAGGGCCTCCAAGTTGCACAATTCTCGGGGGCACCATTTGCATTGTAATCTTTGTAAATGAGTCTCCTGGAGCCCAGCTCTGATAAATTATAATGGGAATGGTGCCTCTGGAGTTTTGCAACATGGCCTTGAGTCCTAGGGTCACTTGAATATCAAAATCACAGTTTTAATTTAGTATTTAGGTATGTTGTGTGTAATATATTAAAGAATACTTTGCTCTCGCTTCAGTTAAGACTTCTCCCCACCCCACCTTCATCCCAGGGCCTGGCTACAGGCATGCCAGCAGTCTTCAGGGAGGAGTATGCTATAACCCTTCTTGCTCAGCTCCTAGGGTCGTACAGTTGGGAGGAGGGTGAACAGGTGGCCCCTCTGATTGCCCTGGCCCTCAGCCTAACTCTCCACATGTAGCAGTGCCTCACCTTCAGTTGGTCACCCCAGTGCCCCTTGGCTTCTCCCTTGCAGCAGTTTTCCCAAAGTCCCGTTCTCCTAGGTCGGTGTCAACTCTCTCGGTGCCAACCATCCTGTTGGAGAGGATACCTTTTTAAGTGACCCCAGGCAGATATTTATACCACTATTTTTCATCTAGTCCCTGGAATTCGCATACTTTTGACCCATTGCTAGAGGAGAGTGCAGTACCTTCCTAGTCACCCACCTATGTCCTGCTGTCATAGGTGGCTTTTGCAGATACAGGTGAGGGTCAGACGTTATTACCTTGTGCCCATCAATCAGGACTGGGATTACTATGAAGCTGGCGAGGCACTCACCTTGAGTGCAGAATTAAAGAGGGTGCCAAAAAACTCAGCAGTCAAGGTAAACAATATTTTAATGAAATATTTTTAAAGTAAATATTAATGCAAAAAAGCATGATGAACAAGATATCAAAACTTTAAATAAAGACAGGATTAGTACAGGAGATGCTTACTGAGTTCTGTGACTGTCTTGAGGTGCATTGCAAACAAAAAAAAAAAAAAAAAAAAAAAAATTCTCAATTGCCATCATTTTTTATATCTGTGTTGAAATTTAGTCTCTGTGTTCTAACAGCTCACTTTGAAATGTGTTTTTGTATATTGTTGCATCAGTCAAAATTTCCAGTTTAAATTATAGTTATCCATGTATCCATTCATTTAATGGGCTTTTGTATGAAGGAGAATAAAAACAATCTTCAAATGCTAATGATTAATTCATTTTAAGAGATGATTAAACTAATGACTGTTAAATGGAAATGTTTACAGTTACAAAGGGAATACCAAATTGATCTGCCTCACCAATTAGGCCGTGAGATAGATTTGTAAAATTAAAGGGATCTGCAGTGCATTCTACTTTCCTGTTAGAAATGTCCCATAAAACATTTTCATGTTACCAACTCCTCTATTCTGCTTATCTTTGTAGAGTCAGCCCTTGTGAGCTGTTCTGAAACAGCTCATTCCATGGTTTCTGATTGGTTTGTCAATGTAAATAGAGATCTTCAGAAGTAGAGTGATGAGCCTGGTCTTGTTCAGAGAAAAATTAAGGGCCCTTCAAGCTAGTGGATTGTCAGTTCCTTTGTGAGGAGTGTTTTTATTACCCTTCAGCTGCCTTAGAGGTAGTTGTTAACAAAGGATTAACTCAAACTTTGTATCAAGGAGTACAGATATGTATGTCATTGTAGGCATTGAGATTTTTTTTTTGAAATTTATTTTCAAAGTTTTGTTTTTTTTTAAAGCTGATGGATTAAAGGGGTAATTTAATCAGTAAACATTTGTTATCTGTTTACTTAGCTTACTTCATACAGAGCAATTGGCTCCATTGATTTTGAGTGGTCAAAGACAATTCTATAAAATCATTTCAGGCACCTTCAGCCTATTTGTGTAACCAGGTACAAATTAGTGAGTTTCCTTCTTGAGTCCAACTGCAGTGTATTGTTCTGTAAAGTGTCCAGTTGTCTGCTCTAGTTGCCTTGGTCAACTGAATGACCCTGCTCCATAAGCACAGCCTGTAGTGCATTTGGCTTAATATATTAAATAAACTAAATTGTAAACATGCTGGCCACAGAAACTAGGACTATTCCTGCTTGGAAGAGCATAATTGGGGTTTGAATTAATTATAATCCAAAAAGTTGTCTTAGCCCAAGGCGTATGACCTCTGAGACCCCAAATGCCAAAATCTTACTATGTAAAAATGATCCATATAATAAAAAAACACATAAGTTGAATTGAATTTCACACCATGATGTTTTCCTAAAATATACTGTCTAAAGAGTTCTTGCAAATCAGTTCCTGCTGCTATATAAATGACCATATTTAAATATAATCACAATATCCCTCCTGCAGTGAAAGGCTCATTTGTTCAAAAAATGATTTAGGGCCCAATGACACCAGGGAGTCTGTGGTCCTGTTGCTGCATGTGAGCAGAAAGTCAGTGAAAATGAAGAATGAACACATACTATAAAGTCCACATTTCTAACAGAACATTTTGCAAAGAATAAAATGGGAATTCAAGAAACATGTACAAGTTTACTTAATATTTTTATTAACATTAGCACTGATATGAAAATACGTTTCACATATATAGTACAAACAGTAACCAAATCCCATTTTAGCCCCTTCTAGTTTAAAAAGTAGAGTGGTACTGCCGCAGGCCTATCCCATTAGTGCTCACTCTTCCTGAAAAGCACTAATGGCATCTGCTGTAAGCACCTGAGGTGCTTTGCCTTCAGGCTTTCCTCTGGTCACAGAAATATGCTTAGCCCCTGCAGATATGGTATGCTGGAAGTGCCAGAGGATGAAGCCCAGCAGGAGCAGCCCTCAACTAATAATGGACGGAGGTGGTAGATAAATAGCTAAGCTTCCTTGCCCTTCAGGTAGGATGACCTTGAGCTATATTCTATACAGTCTCCAAGAGGTCCCAGTGAAACTGAGCCTTGGTTGTTCATGGTAATAATCTGCTTATTAACTCACCCTTTATAACTTCCTACCTTTCCTTTCCTATCTCACTTCCCTACTCCTTTACCAGTGTTTCCTGGGATAGTCTCCCAAATAAGCTACAGTTGACCCTTGAACAACACAGTGTTAGGGGTGCAGACTCTCTGCACGGTCAAATATTCACGCACATAGCTTATATCGGCACTCCGTTTTTGCAGTTCCTCCATATTCGCGGTTCCTCCATATCCCTGGTTCCACATCCACAGATTCAGCCAACCTTGGATCATATAGCACTATAATATGTACTGTGGAGAAAGATCCATGTGTAAGTGGACCCACACAGTTCAAACTCATGTTGTTCCAGGGTCAACTGTAATTACACCCAAATTCTTGCATCAGAGTTTGCTCCTGGGGTATTCTAACGATCACCAGTACTACTGAAACTCCTCATCTTCACTCCCAATTTCAACTCTGTCTCCCTAACCAAGGCTAACTACTACTTCGATTTTCTTTAATGTTCTTTGAACTGACTAAATTTATTTCATACTATTCGCATTCTTTTGCAGTTTTTTTAAAACTAACCATTATGTTTCTGAGATTCATTCATGGGTTACTTCTGGATTTTTGCCATTATGTCAATGCTACTGTAAATATTTCTGCACACCTCTCCTGGTACACATGTCAAGAGTTTACCTAGGAGCAAAACTGTTTAGTCATAGACTCTGCATTTTCATTTTTTTTAAAAGTCACATTTCCTAGTAAAGACAGTAGATTTAATACATAAGTCCAATTTTATTTTCTTTCAAAACCCAACTAAAGCTTTTAAAAAGACAAAAATCCATAGAGATGGGGAAAAGAGAAGATGAGACAATATCAATGCAAGTTTTAAATCTGGAAAGTAGATGGTAAGTGGCAAATTACTTGGTAGAACTGAGAAAGCCAAATCTAAGATGGGGTGAGGGGCAGTGGATGGGAATCAGGGAACCAACTTAATTTATACTGCAGAATCTTCAGAAGGCTCCATGATTGGTACCTCTGGAAGATGGGATAAAAGGGGTTAGCTGAAATATAGTGATTGATTGAATAGATGGAATATACATATAGATAGAATATACATATTACATATGTTATATGTCCTATATATTGTTTTATTACATATATACTGTATATTATTATAATTAAATTGTTGTCTTAAAACTTTTCTCATGAAGAAAATATCAGCTTCAGACAGATTTACAATGAATTCTAACAAACTTCTAGAGGAAAAATAGTTATTGATGAGGATGTGGCCTAAGGGAACTTTTACGTACACTGTTTTAGGGAAGGTTGATTGATATTTCACTTTGAAAAAGTATTCAGTATTATATTTCCCCGTTTTAAAATATACTTTAAAGTTTTTTTTAATCCAGGTTTTGTATGCATATTTTATCCTCCAGCAGCATATTTTTTCTTTGTCTCTTTCATATATTTTCTTATTTATTTGTTTGTTTTTATTTTTGTCTGCATTGGGTCTTCGTTGCTGCGCGCAGCTTTCTCTAGTTGTGGTTAGCGGAGGCTACTCTTCGTTGTGGTGTGCGTGCTTCTCATTGCAGTGGCTTCTCTTGTTGTGGAACATGGGCTCAGTCGTTGTGGCTCGCGGGCTCTAGAGCGCAGGCTCAGTAGTTGTGGCGCATGGGCTTAGTTGCTCCACGGCATGTTGGATCTTCCCGGACTAGGGCTCGAATCCGTGTCCCCTGCATTGGCAGGCGGATTCTTAACCACTGCGCCACCAGGGAAGCCCCTCATATATTTTCTGAGATGTTTCTTTATCACTTAACTCTTCTACTAAGTATTTCATTTCTTCCATCACATTTTTAATTTCCAAGAACTGTTTTTTTGGTTCTCTGTTTAATTTTTCATGGCATCCTGTTTTTTTTCCAGAGATACATATATTCTCTTATATCTGAGGATATTAATTATAGATATATTCCTGTTTTGATTTTTGAGGTTTTATACTTCCCACATATATCTAAAATCACTTCATCTATTTGTTTTGCTCTCTATTTTTCATATTAGAGTTTTTTTCTCAAATGTCACCTTGATTAAATGTTCATTTTTAGAGGCCTGGTGAGCTTGCCAACCGTGAACTCCCTGTAGGGTGACCTAGGTGGGACATTTGTTGGGAAAAGTGCCATGTAATTTTCTTTAGGTCTTTCCACATGGGCTGGTCAGCTCCCACAGAGAAGACTCTTCCAAAATCTTGTGTAGAAAGTCAGGGCTTGGGACTTCCCTGGTGGCACAGTGGTTAAGAATCCGCCTGCCAATGCAGGGGACACGGGTTTGAGCCCTGGTCTGGGAAGATCCCACATGCCTTGAAGCAACTAAGCCCATGCACCACCACTACTGAGCCTGCATTCTAAAAGCCCATGAGCCACAACTACTGAGCCCACGTGCCACAGCTACTGAAGCCCATGCGCCTAGAGCCCATGCTTCGCAACAAGAGAAGCCACTGCAATGAGAAGCCTGCACACCACAATGAAGAGTAGCCCCTGCTCACCGCAACTAGAGGAAGCCCGCGCACAGCAACAAAGACCCAACGCAGCCAAAAATAAATAAATAAATAAATAAATTTTTTAAAAAAAGGAAAGAAAGTCAGGGCTTGGCTCCTAGTGTTCTAAACCGTGAATTGGTTGGGTCTCTCAATATTTAATAGGCACACATTCAATCAATCTTTGTGTTTCTTCATGTTTTTTGTATCTCAATTGTGTCTAGTATCCCTCAGTCAAGAGTTCTTCTGTTTACCCTCTCCATAGAATAATTCTGCTGGCTGTGAGAGGCAATTATTCATAGGTGTAGTATAGAGAAGGCGGTTTGGGAATTTATCTGCTTCTTTAAGAGCTATCAGTCATGCCCTTCTTTCACTGTGGCTGCTGCACTTATCCATTTTCTTTTAAAATTTGGCAAAGAAATACTAAAAGATTCTCCAGTGGGTCATGGGGATACCAAACATATTCCTTCCTCCTCCTATTGTGTAAGAGCAGCCCTTCCTTCTGATACTCGGGGTCGGTTACTTCTGCTAGGATGGTGACTTCTTGCCTTGTCTTGGTCTCTTGGGAAACCGGATTCCTAACTTGCTGAAGCCAGAGTTGAAGGAGTGGGAAGTGATGGCAAAATGGCAACGTCTACTTTTACTCTTTATTTCCCAGCACCGGATATTCTACCTATTGGTGATAGAGTCTCATATAATGTTTATTAATAAGTATACTATACCCTGGAGACTGATCCCCACCCTTGCAGTGTATGCATACCTTTATTTCCTTAGGAGAAATTCATAAAGTGTATTTATTTGGCCAAATGGTCATAGTAAAATCAGCTCTCATACAGATGAGGGTAAGTGTGTTCCTACTTCTAGGCCATGACAGAACATACTGGGCTGCCTACAAATACCCACCACCCCCTTTCCATTCCAAATTGTTTGCTCTGCCTGGTAAGCAGTACCCTGGGTTAGTGCTGTGCAGGAACCCTGCCGTAGGGGACTGGATTCTGTCATGGAATTGTCCTGGCATATAGATTATTAAGGAAAGGATATTATTGTAGGTGACAAATACAAACTAAAGTATTAGGTAATACTTCACTATTCTGTAATAGTTAAACAAATCGCTAATGGGGAGTGATAGATATATACCCCTGGAAAAGAGTCTGTTTCTACAAGAAGTTAGTTTGGCCAGCTTGAAAATGGGAACACAAACTTCATGGAAAATGGTTCTTATGACTTAGGCAATCACAAATGAATGATTAACTGGCCGAAATCTCATTGATAATTATGACTGTATTGTATATCAAGCTTGTTCAGGGGAAGTAAGAGAGCACTTAGGGGATTGTGCTGAAATAAGCAGATTGCAGCAAATGCTCTTTGGTTACCGTTGCAATAAAAAGCTCATTCACCTCAGCCTTTTTTTTTTCCCTTCGTAAGAGATTAAAAAAAAATAGATGATGGGTTTCTGTTTAACCGGGATGTATGAGAGTGATTTGGAGGAAGGAGGTTTGGATGGAGAAGGAGGAGTAGACAGCACACGTTCGGATCATCCCTGAGAAGGACTCCCAGCTCAGCTGCCTTTGATCTCCAGTGCCCTCTGAGGTAGTAGAAGTGCAGAGCGACTCTTCTCCCTGGACAGGGTAATTAGGATATGTGTTTGCAGGCCAAGAAAGATGGCACCGGTGAGATATACACTGTAATCGCCATTGATCTGTGGCCTCTCAGAGACAGGTGATTAGCCCATTGGGTCACTTCTCCTGTCACAGCACAGTAGTGACAAGAGCAGGGACTTTGAAGCCAGACCTGAGTTCATATTCTAGCTATGTCACTTGCAAGCTGTGTGCCTTTGAGTAGGTAACCTTTCGCTGCCTTGTTTTCATTTCTGAAAACTGGGGACAAAATTATCTACTTAATGAGATTGTTTTAAGGATAAAATGAGTTAATGTATGGAAAGGGCCTGGCACATCGTTGCTGCTCAATAAACGTTCACCTCCTTCCCTCCACTCTGCTAGAATTCTGGCCTTTCTGTAACATCAAGAATTGTCCTCTGGTAATTCTATAGGAAAGGCCTCTTTAGTGTGAAATCATCTGCCACTTGTGCCCAGGACACAGACTTCACAGCTCTTCAGAGCCTTCTAAGTAAGGGGCAGGGCTCAGGCCAGAAAGATACTTCACTTTACCTGCAGCAGGATGGTCCTGAGGACCTCCGCCCTTGCCAAGGTAGAGCTCTTTCTCTGTGGAGTTGGGACGGCCCCATCCTCATCTGGAGTTTACCCTGGGTTTTGAAGAGCCTGTAAACTAGAGCAGCTAGGAAGGCCTAGGGCTGAGCAGGAGACCAGCGCCCCCCCCTCAGATTTTGGCTTCTGATGAAAGCACCACTGGCTTCACCTCCTCTCCTAAATCTCCTTTGAAATGCTTGTGTCTCTGATAGACTTGGAACAGACTGCGTGCTCAAGGATGCTTTTTTCCCAAGTCTTCTGCCAGGGCCTTCTTCAAAGCTGGACTGATCCCTTGGTTCTGATAATGCACAGTGACTGTCAAGACTTCTGGGGCGGAAGCTGGCAGAAATCTTTGCCCTCCCAAATTGCTCCTGGATGTTGATCCAAGCCATCTGGACATATTTAGGTGATAAATCAGAAAGAGCACCTTTGCCCTCTTCTCCCAGATCTAGAAACAATGGGGAGAATTACCAGTAAGCAGTATCTGTAAAATATGAAATGTCAGCTCTCCCTTTGCCCATCTCGGCCTATGACATGCCACATCCAATTTGTCTTTGTTCCAACTATGAGAGGACTTAATTTCATCATCCTGGCCTTTTGCAGTTAAGTGTTCTCCAAAGATATGATCTATGCTAATCTTTCAAAGTCCTGCTTAAGCAATTGTAGATAATACAGGAGGAGAGGAAACCTTGGAAACCATCATGATTATCCTACTTCTGCCCTGCTGAAACTCAACCCAAACCCCCCATGTTCTGACTTCTCTCTTCCCTACATAGATGGAATATGTTGTGCTTTTGTTGAGATGAAAAATCCAAATAATTAGAGAGTGAACAAAGTTTCAGTGAGTTTGCTGTTTCAGATTTCTCTTGAATAAAACTGTTACTTTAATCATTAAACCATTGCTTAAATGGCTTTGTGTGGCGATATCTTATTTCTCTTTAACCTTGGGATTGTTAGCAGTTAGAAGAAAAGAGCAGTGTCTTAGATCGGTGGTTCTCAGACTTCAGCGTACATCAGAATAAAATGGAGGGCTAATAAAAAACTCAGATTGCTCAGCCTGACCCTCTGTAGATCAGGCATAGGGCTCAAGAATTTACATCAACAGGTGATGCTGATGCTGCTGGTCCAGGAATCACACTTTGAAAATTACTGATTTACATAATAAAAACCTGACCATTTGGAACCTTAGAGAGTGGAATTATTTTGTAATGCAAAGTATACCAGATTTGATATGGGTTCAAGTGGCAACTTTGCAAATTATAAAAGGTGAAACAACTGAGTCTCTCAGACTCAGTTTCATCATCTGAAAATCAGGAATGAAAATAATGCCTACATCGCAGAAATGCTGTAAAGGTGAGATAAGTTCATGTATGTGAAAGAGCTTGGTAAATGGCAAAACACAATCTAAGTTTAATTCATCCTAGATATACTTTTAATAGTCAACTTTTATCTTAAGAATGAAAGCTTTTATTTTAACTTCTGGGATAGAAGTCTTTCATTGTTACCATCATAATAACAGTAACAGTAATATTGATAGAAGTCTTCTAGTCTACTCATTGTACTTTCTGTACTGGGCACTTAACACATTTTCTTTATGTCTTTCAAAAACCTCATAAAATCTACTTTATCATGTAAATTCTTTGCCTATCTAAAAGGAGTATACTGGACAGAATTAAAATTTTTCTTGAGGCCTCAGGGCAGGGCAGCCTCCTTGGGTGTGTGAGGCCCCTGTCTATATAAACAATATGACTAAAAATGTATTACATGTGGTACACCCATACCATGGAATATTATTCAGAACTAAAAAGAAATGGGCTAGCAAGCCAAGAATAGACATGGAAGAAACTTAGCTGTATATTACTAAGTGGAAGAAACCAATTTGAAAAGGTTATATAGTATATGATTCCAACCATGTGACATTCTGGAAAAGGCAAAACTGTGAAGGAAGAAAAAAGGGGAAAAAAAAAAAAAAAAAAAAAAAAAAAAAAAAAAAAATCAGTGGTTGCCAGGGGCTGAGGGAGGGGAGAGGGTTGAATAGGTAGGACACACAGGGTTTTTAGGGCAGTGGAACTACTTTGTATGATACCGAAGTGATGGATACAAGCAGGGAGTATATGTGAAATCTCTGTACGTTCCTCTCAATTTTGCTGTGAAACTAAAATGCTCTAAAAAAATAGTCTTTAAATTGAAAAAAAAAAAGATAAGTGGTTGTCAGGTGTTGGGGGAGGTGAATAGGCAGAGGACAGAGGATTTTTAGGGCAGTGAAATTACTGTTTGATACTGCAGTGATAGATACTTGTCATTATACATTTGTCCAAACCCATAGAATATACAACACCAAGAGTGAACCCTAATGTAAACTTTGGATTTTACGGGGCAATGATGTGTCAGTGTTGGTTCATCACCTGTAACAAACCACTCTGGTAGGGGATGTTGATGGTGGGGGAGACTGTGCGTGGGTGGGTATGGGGGTATCTGGGAACTGTACTTTCTGTTCAGTGTTGCTGTGAACCCCAAACTGCTCCTATTTCCTTTGCATGTGTGTGCGTGTTTTATTGACGTATAGTTGCTGTACGGTATTATATAAGTTACAGGTGTACAATATAGTGATTCACAATATTCAAAGGTTATACTCCATTTATAGTTATTATAAAATACTGGCTATATTACCCGTGTTGTATATCCTTGTAGCCTATTTTATACCTAATAGTTTGCACCTCTTACTCCCCCACCCCTATAGTGCCTCTCCCCTACTCCCCACTGGTATCCACTAGTTGCTTCTCTTTGAGTCTGCTTCTTTTTTTGTTATATTCACTAGTTTGTTGTATTTTTTAGATTCCACATATAAGTGATAGCATACAGTATTTGTCTTTGTCTGACATTTCAGTCAGCATAATGCCTTCCAAGTCCATCCATGTTGCTGCAGATGGCAAAATTTCATTCTTTTTTATAGCTGAGTAATATTCCATTGTATATGTGTGTGTATATATACTCACATCACATCTTCTTTATCCATTCATCCATTGATGGATGCTTAGGTTGCTTCCGTATCTTAGCAATTATAAATAATGCTGCTGTGAACATTGGGGTGTGTGTATCTTTTTTTGAATTACTGTTTTTGTGTTTTTTTGGACATATACCCAGGAGTGGAATTTCTGGGTCATATGGTGGTTCTATTTTTAGTTTTTTGAGAAACCTTCATGCTGTTTTCACAGTGGCTGCACTAGTTTACATTCCCACCGACAGCATACGAGCGTTATCTTTTCTCCACATCCTTGCCAACATTTGTTATTTGTTTTCTTTTTGATGATAGCCATTCTGACAGGTGTGAAGTGATATCTCATTGTGGTTTTGATTTGCATTTCCCTGATGATTAGCAGTGTTGAGCATCTTTTCATGTGTCTGTTGGCCATCTGCATTTCCTCTTTCAAAAAATATCTGTTTAGGTCTTCTGCCCATTTCTTAATCAGGTTGTTTGTTTTTTTGATGTTGAGTTGTATGAGCCATTTGTATATGCTGGATATTAATCCCTTATTGATCATATCATTTGCAAATACTTTCTCCCATTTAGTAGGTTGTCTTTTCATTTTGTTGATCGTTTCCTTTGCTGTGCCAAAGCTTTTAAGTTTAATTAGGTCCCATTTGTTTATTTTTGCTTTGATTTCCATTATTCTAGGAGATAGATCCAAAAATATATTGCTGCGATTTATGTCAAAGACTGTTCTGCTTATGTTTTCTCTAGGTGTTTTATAGTATCCAGTCTTACATTTAGGTCTTTAATCCATTTTGAGTTTATTTTTGTGTATGGTGTTAAAGAATATTCTAATTTCACTTTTTTTTAACATGTAGCTGTCCAGTTTTCCCAACACCATTTATTGAAGAGACTGTCTTTCTCCCATTGGATAGTCTTGCCTCCTTTGTTGTCGCTTAATTGACCATAGGTGCATGGGTTTATTTCTGGGCTTTCTATCCTGTTCCATTGACCTGTGTGTTTGTTTTAGTGCCAATACCATTACTGTTTTGATGACTGCAGCTTTGTAGTATAGTCTGAAGTCAGGGAGCCTGATTTCCTCCAGCTCTGTTTTTCTTTCTCAAGATTGCTTTGGCTATTTGGTGTCTTTTGTGTCACCATACAAATTTTAAGATTTTTCTTCTAGTTCTGTGAGAAATGCCAATGGTAATTTGATAGGGATTGCACTGAATCTATAGATTGCCTTGGGTAGAATAGTCATTTTGACAATATTGATTCTTCCAATCCAAGAACACGGTATATCTTTCCATCTGTTTGTGTCAGCTTTGATTTCTTTCCTCAGCATCTTATAGTTTTCTGTGTACAGGTCTTTTGCCTCCTTAGGTAGGTTTATTCCTAGGTATTTTATTCCTTTGGATGCAGTGGTAAATGGGATTGTTTCCTTAATTTCCATTTCTTTTAGTTTGTTGTTAGTATATAGAAATGCAAAAGATTTCTGTGTATTAATTTTTTATCCTGCAGCTTTACTAAATTCATTGATGAGCTCTAGTAGATTTCTGGTGGCATCTTTAGGATGTGTCGTATCATGTCATCTGCAAACAGTGACGGTTTTACTTCTTCCTTTCCAATTTGGATTTCTTTTATTTCTTTTATTGTATCACTATAAACTTCCCTCTTAGACTGCTTTTGCTGCGTCCCATAGGTTTTGAATTGTTGTGTTTTCATTTTCATTTATCTCTTGGTATTTTTAAAAAATTCATTTATTTTACATATTTTATTTTTGACTGTGTTAGGTCTTCATTGCTGTGCGCGGGCTTTCTCTAGTTGCGGCGAGTGGGGGCTACTCTTTGTTGCAGTGCATGGGCTTCTCATCGTGGTGGCTTCTCTTGTTGTGGCTCAGGGGCTCTAGAGCACAGCCTCAGTAGTTGTGGCGCAGGGGTTTAGTTGCTCCACAGCATGTGGGATCTTCCCGGACCAGGGCTCAAACCCGTGTCCCCTGCATTGGCAGGCGGATTCTTAACCAGTGTGTCACCACGGAAGCCCCCTCTCTTGGTATTTTTTAATTTCCTTTTTGATTTCTTTGATCCATTGCTTGTTCAGTGGCATATTGTTTAGCCTCCATGTGTCTGTGGTTTTTCTGCAGTTTTTTTTCTTGTAGTTGATTTCTAGTCTCATAGTGTTGTGATTGGAAAAGATGCTTGATAAGATTTCAATTTTCTTCAGTTTTACCAAGGCTTGTTTTGTTGCCCAGCATGTGATCTATCCTGGAGAACGTTCCATGAAAGAGTGTATTTTGTTGCTTTTGGATGGAATGCTCTCTATATATTAGTTAAGTTCATTTGGTCTAATGTGTCATTTAAGGACTGTGCTTCCTTACTGATTTTCTGTCTGCATGATCTTTCCTTGATGTAAGTGGAGTATTAATGTCCCCTACTATTCTTGTGTTACTGTCAGTTTCTCCTTTATGTCCATTAATATTTGCCTTATATATTTGGGTGCTCCTCTCTTGGGTGCACATGTATTTACAATTGTTGTATCTTCTTCTTGGATTGATCCCTTGATCATGATGTAGTGTCCTTCTTTGTCTCTTGTAACAGTCTTTATTCTAAAGTCTCTTTTGTCTGATATAAGTATTGCTACTCTGGCTTTCTGTTGATTTCCATTTGCATGGAATACCTTTTTCCATTCCCTCACTTTCAGTCTGTGTATGTCTCTAGATCTGAAGTGAAGTCTCTTGTAGGCAACATGTATATGGGTCTTGTTTTTGTATCCATTCAGCCACTCTTTGTATTTTGGTTGGAGTATTTAGTTCATTTACATTTAAGGTAATTATCGATATGTAGTCATTATTACCTTTTTGTTAATTGTTCTAGATTTGTTTTTGTAGGTCTTTTTTTTTTCCTTTTTTTCCTCTTCTCTTGGGATTTGATGACCATCTTCAGTGTTATTTTGGATTCCTTTTTCTTTTTTGTGTGCATATATATAGATGTTTGGTTTGTGTTTACTGTGAGGTTTTTGTATAGTAATCTATCTATCTATCTATCTATCTATACACATGATTGTTTTAAGTTGCTGATCTCTTAATTTCAAATGCATTTTTTTTCATTTTTACATCTTTATTGGAGTATAATTGCTTTACAGTGTTGTGTTAGTTTCTGCTGTATAACAAAGTGAATCAGCTATACGTATACATATATCCCCAGGTTTCAGTTTTTTTTTTTTTTAACATCAAATGCATTTTAAAACCCTGCATCTGTATTCTCCTCCCTTCATTATTACTGTTTTTGATATCATATTTTACATCTCATTGTTCTCTGTATCCCTTAATTGCTTATTATGGATATAGATGATTTTACTACTTTTGTCTTAACCTCCCTACTAGCTTTGTGTGTAGATGATTTCCTAGCTTTACAGTGTGTTTGCCTTTACCAGTGAGCTTTCTCATTTTGTAATTTTCTTGTTTCTAGTTGTGGCCTTTTCTTTTTCACCTATAAAATTTCCTTCAATTGGTTGTAGAGCTGGTTTGGTAGTTCTGAACTCTTTTAGCTTTTACTTGTCTGTAAAGCTTTTGATTTCTTCCTCAAATTTGAAGGAGAACCTTGCTGGGTAGAGTATTCTTGGTTGTAGGTTTTCCCCTGTCATCACTTTAAATACATCATGCCACTCCCTTCTGGTCTGCAGAGTTTCTGCTGAAAAATCAGCTGATAGCCTTATGGGAGTTCCCTTTATGTTATTTGTTGTCTTTTTTTGTCCCTTGCTGCTTTTAATATTCTCTCCTTATCTTTAATTTTTGTCATTTTAATTATGGTGTGTCTTGCTCTATTCCTCTTCATGTTAATCCTGTATGGGACTCTCTGCACTTTCTGGTTTTGGGCAACTGTTTCCATTCCCAGATTAGGGAAGTTTTCAGCTATTATGTCTTCACATATGTTCTCAGCACCTTTCTCTTTCTCTTCTCCTTGGAGTCCTATAATACAAACATCAGTGGGCTTGATGTTGTCCCAGAGGTCTCTCAAACTGTCCTCATTTCTCTTCATTCTTTTTTCTTTTTTCTGTTCAGCGGCAGTGATTTCCTCTACTCTGTCTTCCAACTTGCTGATGTGTTCCTCTGTATCATTTAGTCTACTGTTGATTCCTTCTCGTGTATTTTTCATTTCTATTATAGTATTCTTCACCTCTGTTTGGTTGTTCTTTATATTTTCTAACTCTTTGTTAAAAATTTCTAACTTCTTGCTCTGTGCATCCATTCTTCTCCTGAGTTCTTTGATCATCTTTACATCTGAACTCTTTCTTGGGTAGGTTGTCTGTCTCCACTTCACTTAGTTCTTCTTCTGGGGTTTTATCTTGTTCGTTCATCTGGAACATAGTCCTCTGCTGCCTCATTTTGTTTAAGTTGCTATTTATATTTTTATGCATGTGGTAGGTTAGTTATGTTTCTTGACCTTGGAGAAGTGGTCTTCTGTAGGAAATGCCCTATACCTCACAACAGCACACTCCCCTCTTGTCACTCAAGCTATATGCTCTAGGGGTTCCCCCTAAGAGGGCTGCGTGGGTCCTTCTGTTTTGATGCGCTGACTATATGGGTGGTCTTACAGGTTTGGGTGACTCCCAGCCTGGTTGGTTGCCAGGCCCTGCCTCATGTGGATGTTGCTGGCTGCTAGTTAGTGTGGCCTGGTCATGAGGCGGCTGGCTGCAGAACCCTAGGAGGCCCTGGGGCTAGTCCTGGCTCACTGGTGGGTGGAGTCTGGGTCCAGAAGACTCCAGGGCTGATGCCAACTCATTGGTGGATAAAGCCAGGTCCTGGGGTTAGTGCCAGATTACTGGCAGGCAGAGCCAGGTCCTGAAGTCTGGCTGCAGGGCCCAGAAATCCTGGACCTGGTGTCAGGTCACTGGGGCAGAGGTGGGGGGCGGGGCACCGGTTTCTGACACAGTTGGGTATGGGGTCTGGGGAAGCTTGTGCTGGCCTGCTAGTGGGCACAGCCAGGGCCTGGCTTGTCCCAGGGTGGGATCTGGCCTGCTGTGGGTAGGCTGTGTCCACAGGTTGTGTGAGTGTGGTTTTCTTGTGTCTCATGTCTGCCCCTTGATGGTTGAGGCTGGTCTAGAGGCTAATACAGGCTTCCTGGAGGGCATGGTCAGTGCCTGCCCGCTGGTGGATGGAGCTGGGTCTTGGCCCTCTGATGGGCAGGGCCATGTGTAGGGGAGTGTCAAGAGATGGCTATGGGCTCAGGAAGTCTGATGGGTGGGGCTGTGTTCCTGCCCTGTTAGTTGTTTGACCTGAGGTGTCCAAGCACTGGTGCCCTAAAGGCTGTTGGGTAAGGCCAGGTTTTGGCACTAATGAGCTAGAGGGAGGATCCCAAAATGGCGGCCACCAGCAGGCATGTCCGTGTGGTAGAAGGAGCTCCCCAGTGTGGCTGCCGCCAATGTCTGTGTCCCCAGGGTGAGCCTCAGCGACCCCTGCCTATCTGGGAGACTCTCCAAGACCAGCAGGTAGGTCTGGCCCTGGATCCTATCAAATTACTGCTTTTACCCTGGGTCCTGGTGTGAGATTTTATGTGTACCTTTTAAGAATGAAGTCTCTATTTCCCCCAGTCCTGTGGGGCTCCTGAAATTAAGCCCCACTGACCTTCAACACCAAATCCTCTGGGGGCTCATTTTTCCAGTGCAGGATCCCTGGGCTGGTGAGCCCAACAGAACTCTCACTCCTGTGGGACAACCTCTGCTGTATAATTATTCTCCAGTTTGTGGGTTGCCCACCTAGGGCTATGGGACTTTGTTATATCATGAGTCCACCCCTCCTACCTGTCTCGATGTGGTTACTGCTTTATGTCTTTAGCTGTAGAAGATCTTTTTGGCAGGTGCAGTCTTTTTCATCAGTGATTGTTCTGCAATTAGTTGTGGTTTTTTTGTGCTCATGAGAGGTGATCTCAGGGTCTTTCTACTCTGCTACCTTGGCCAATCCTCTTCCAACCCAAAACTGCTCTAAAAAATGGTCTATTAAGGGCTTCCCTGGTGGCGCAGTGATTGAGAGTCCGCCTGCCGATGCA
>NW_006791822.1:2915383-2928573 GCF_000442215.2 Lipotes vexillifer | reverse complement strand
AAGAAAAAAAAAAAAAAAAAAAAAAAAAAAGAACACACCAAAAATGTATTACGTAATTCGTGAGTCCATGTGAGAGTGACTGTGTTAGACAGAATAATGGCCCCCAAAGATATTCACATCCTAACCCCTGGAACCTGTGAATATGCCACTTTGCATGGCTAAAGGAGCTTTGCAGATATGATTGTTAAGCATTTTCAAATAGGAAGCTCATCCTGGATTATCTGGGTGAGCCAAATGTAATCATAAGGATCCTTATAAGAGGGAGACAGGAGTGTTAGAGAAGACAATGTGAGGATGGAAGCGGGGGTCAGGGGGAGTGTGTGTATGTGTGACTGTGAGAGAGGGAGAGTGCTTTGAAGATGTTATGCTGTTGGCTTTGAAGATGGAGGAAGAGGTCATCAACTAAGCAGTGCAGGCAGCCTCTGAAAGCTCAAAAAGGCAAGGAAATGGCCTCTAGATGGAATGTAGCCTTGCTGACACATTTTAGACTTTTGATCACCTGAATTGTAAGATAATAAATTTGTGTTAAGTCAGTACATTTGTGTTAAGTCAGTACATTTGTGGTAATTTGCTACACCAGCAGTAGGAAACTAATACCATGTTTTTTTCAATGAAAATTTAGGAAATTGAATACAGAAGAGATATGTACGTATTTCATTACCATGTAAAAATCAATTCATGTTGATAGTGTTCAATTTCAGGAACCACCTGCTTGTGTTCTTTACTGTCAAATGTGTTCTTTGTCTCTAACTTCATAACTCCCACTGACAGAAGAAAATAGTGACTGTTATACTCACAATGCTGTGGTCTTTAAAACCAGTTTGTACAAAAATAATGTAGATCTTCTTGCCTCTGCAGTTCCCTAATACCATTTATTTATATTGGTTATATGATTACTCATGACGCTGCCTCATTCGTTGTGCTGCCTGTGAATACTTGCTTCCAGTGACTCAAAGTTTGTTCATGTGCTTCAGTGCTGATTATCACAGATGCAAGTCTTAAACAGGATAGGCAGGAAAAAAATGTGAATGATAATTTCTGGTCGTGTGAAATTTACTTTTCAGAATTTTCTAATATAAAATAGAACAACATATCTTCCAACTATGCTTCTCTTGAATTCTTTAGTGAATTCACTGCATTCCTAAAATGGGATCTCTTTCTGTGTTGACTTCACTCCTGCCTTCTATACAGCCACCAGCAGGAAGGAGAGAGGAGGAAGATGTTCTTATTTGCACATTCTCTGTGCTCTCAAAGGGCACAGCTTACAAGCAGATCCAGGAAAGCACTGATTTACCACATTCATCAGACGCAGGAGAGGACATTGATTGAAAAGACCCATTTGGTATGAGCAACAGTCTCTAAACGCTAACAGGAGGTAGGCATAGCACTCCCAAGAAAACCATGGCGACACTGGCCTGTATGGAGCTTTGTGGAGGTGGTCCTGTAAATAAGTTCCTTTGGAGAGCATGCTGTGGTCAGATGGGTTTACTGACACTCCCTGCCTTGACCCCCACCCCTCTGTAGGCTAGACCTTGGGACAGCTCACATACTGAACACACTTACCTAGGATTTTCAACTTGCACTGGATCAGGGTAGAAAGAAACAAATCCCCAGTGTTTACTGTTTTTATTAGATTAACCACACCCATTTTAGGACTGTGGACTGATGGCTGTCACCCTCCGATCACATATCTGACTGGGTTAAGGGTGGAACAGGAGACCAACAGTGCCATTTTAGGGGTCTCCCTTCATTTGGAAACACGAGTGAGGAGTCAATGATTCCTCCCAACCACCTCTATCAAAGAGTTCTGTTGCCTGAATTTCTTGGGTATCTGATCGTACAGTCTTGTGGCTTCTGACTTCGTACACTGTGAATTGTTTCCTCATGTATTTTGCAATTATGAATTTGTCTTTAGTGGCATTATTTCTGTGGAATTTTCATGGGCCTATTTGAGGCTGTGTTCTTCCAAAGACATTTTGCCTTTGCTTTTGCCAGTTGTTCAGGGATATTACCTGCCTGAGACTTCTTTTTCTGCTATTTATCGATAACTTGGGTAGTCCTGCATCACATTCCAACCCCAAATCTGTGTTAATGTGAGGATGGACTCAATGTTACAATTTTTTTTTTTAAACCAGAGCTCAGATTAAGACAGGCATGCTTCCTTAAGTTGTCCTGTGTCTCTGAGTGAATTTTCCCCCCTCCCCTTTCTACATGTTGAGAGCACAGCTCTTCAGAGTTTTCAGTCTTTCTTGGAGGGCCATTCCCCAAGTGCTTCACTGGATCTCAAGACCATGTTTCCTGGTCTGATTTAAAACCCCTTCATTATGTAGATCTGCAAATATTCCCAGGCCTGACATAGTGTCAACTCACATGCCTGCTGATTGGATTTTTAATTTGCTTTATTTTGGCCTGTGGGGATTTCTCTTATTTTCTTAAAAGCTCAAATATACATTTAAAGGACATTAGCTGGAGTATAATATATAAAAATACTGAATCATCATGAAACTAACATAATATTGTAAATCAACTACACTTCAATTTTTAAAAAAAGGACATTTGCTTTATTTTATATAACATTCATAAGTATTCATAATATTTGTAAATATATTTTTAAACCTTATTTAAAAATATAAAATTTATAATTATTTAAATAAATGGTGAGAAGGCTTTCAAGTTCTCAAGTTTGCTACTTCTGGGTCTTCACATGTTTTCTTCTGCCTAGGAGTACTCTTCTTCCTTTTCACTTAGCTGTAAACCAGTTGTCACGCACTTAAAGAACCATCTGTAAACCCTCCACTCCCATCCTCAGTGCATAGACATGGCTGTCTCTTTGCCCTGGTTTGTAGCCTCCTCTGGACTAGATGCTTTGTGAGACCATGCCTATTAGTTTACCCCAGCCTGACACTCAGGAGAGAATCAAGTATTTATGAATGAATGAACGTCTTCTGTTGACGTCTGTTTGCTTATTTTTGTTTTTAAATGTAAACCTTGCCTTTTCCGCAAGATCATTGGCCTCTAGCCTTTGTGAATTTTCCTTGGCTCCTAGCAATATGGTAAAACTCCCTGGGAGTAACTCCACCAATGGTTATCAATTTATGAGTTAAAGCCTGGTAACTAATTTTTCACAATAGAAAACAAATATTCTTACCCCAAATTGTTTTATTCAGTTTTTTTTTTCATCTTAAAATTCAGCTCTTTTCCAACTGAGAATTTCTAAAAATGCTGTATTGAGCTTTCTGTTGTCCTTCATTGGAATTACCTTCTCCTTTCTTTATAAAAAATTCAATTTTATGTCAAATGGGAAAGGATAGAAATCTAGTCTTTCACTCAGTGTTTGTTGAGTACCTTCAAAGTACAAGACAGAGTACAGAGATGCTGGTGGGAGGGCTGTGTGATTCAGGTTGGTGTTCTTAGGGCAGGAGGGAATCAAGTATGTTTGAAGCCCTTATGAATGGAGCCAGAACAGAAAAAGAGAAGCAGAGGTTTAAGAAACAGAGGAAATAATGATAGGACATGGTCCTGCCTTCATACACTCCTCCAAGTGCATTACTCATTCTAACAGACTTGGTAGAGGACCCTTAGTAACTACTTCTGTTGGCTTTTCTGGAGAGAGAGCAGCTGTAGCCAAGGTAGTTGTTGAGCATGTTTTATGCTTTTCCTCCTTGGTCAAGGTGCCTCAGCGAGATCAGGGAATTCGTGACTTTCAGAGAGCTGATTGGTAAAGGGGGAAGCCAGTGTCTTAGAGGAATATATGCTGGATTGGCGTCATATAAAGCCTAAAAAACACTCCTGTTGGGTAGGGGAAACAGTGATATGACGTGAAATATGGCTCTAAAAGTAATATAGGGGATATTAACGTTTAAAGCTATTGTGATAGTTCATGTTCATTCCTTTTTTCTCCCCATTAGCCATGCAATCTTGTCCCTTAAATTCACTCAGAAAGGTGAATCCTAAAATGTGCCATTGGGATTCTGTCAGATGACTGAAAGAGTCAACTTAGTTCCTGAATATTTACACACCACACACGTACACGTACACGCACGCTCATACGTACACTTAAAATGAGGCAAACATGCCATTTAATTAGATTTCTTTTGATTCAAATAATTATTTTGATTCCATTCATAATTCTTGTGGATGTTTATTTTGAAAAAAATGGGTTGTAAACTAGAAACATAGAGTCTTTCTCCTGCCAAGGCTGAATATAGCTTAAAATCAAGGAATGTTCTCTGCAGGTTCAAAGTGTTTCTGTTAATTTGTTATATGCCTTAAAAAAACAGAAAATTATATACTGACATTTGCATATATCAAATATATCCCTGTTTGCTGAGAAGGCAGCACAGCTGATAGCAAGAATGTGGGTTCAAGAGACTTGTCAAATGCCTCCCTTTTCTACAAGAAGGGATGATGTCTCTGTGGATGGAATATTGAGTATCAATCAGAGAGACTTCAGGTGATCAGTTATTGTTTGGGGAAAATCTTTAAGAAATGATCCTGGACAAAGGAAAGTAAGCAAATCTTAATTCCCCATTGATTTTTTCCATTTGTTTTTCTTTAGCCGGTAAAAATCTTTAAAAAAGCAGTTTTATTCATTGTTTGTACCCAGTAAGATTACTTCTTTAACTACAACTGAAACTGTGGCGCACTCTAGTGATCAGAAGATCTAAAATACTGTTTTACATGAGCTTTCATTTTACTTTTGCCTTTAGCTTTGTGAATTAGGCATAGCCTAGATATTCTGTTCCACGTGAAGAGGGCTTGTCTAGTGGCAAAAGTAAATAATGAGTCAGAAATCTTGCATTTAATTATACCTCCATGCCTCTAGACTAGCAGCACTGAAGCACGGTGGTACCTGGGATTCTGTGATGGCATGGCATTAGCTATTACTAGATGAACTAAAGGAACGTTAACTCTAAAATCCCAAACAAAACCAGATCTGCTGGGTGTGGGAAATCTTGTATCTAATGCTTCTAGGTAGCCCATTTGATCCACTGAGAGTGGATTTGGGAACTTTTACTATTAAAATTCAAAAAGAGAATTAAGTGGAATAAATACCTGCTTTCAAACTAGACAGATCTGGGATCGAATCCAGCGCATGCCATTTGGCAAGTATTTAATTCCTAAGCCTTAGCTCCGCATGCAGCCTGAGGATGGTAACAATCATCACCCTCTATAGAATTGTTAGGGACTTGAGAAGTGGTGAGGTGTATGGAAAATGTTGCCCTCAAACTGGTAGCAAAGAATATTAACAAAAAGACTATTACTGAGGTGTCTAGGCTGAGGAAAGAAAGGAGTTTATTAAACCACATCTTTTTCAGCTAATAGGACCACAGGTTAGCTTGATTAAAGTCTCTCAAACTATTGGGCCCATTCTCCCTGCCTAAAATTCAGAGTCCCTAATAATCACACAACACTCATACCTGCTTGTTCACTCTTCTTTTTATTCTTACAAAGCCTGGCAAAATGAGGAGGCAACTGACAAGCGAATAGTTTGTGCAGTGGAGAACCACCCTGACCGTCTCTTGACTTTACAGGGATCGTAGGTGGGTAAGTGTTCCTTTAAAGTGATTTTGTCATAGGAGAGTCACATGAAATGGTTCTCATGGTGGGGGGAGAGGAAAGACAAGAAATCAACATTCACAATTATTTAAAATGACTTAAAAGCTAAACATAATATACATAGTAACTCCTTTATCCTAGTACAAAAATAGTGCCAGAAACTATATATTTGTTCAAATGTATTGAAAAGGTGTAAGAATACAAATAGATATTAACAGTGGCTAGTGATGATTCATAAGCTTTTTCTTAAACTGAAATAGAAATTTATATTTTCAACTATTTACATGGTGTTCAACATCTATTAAGATATGTTTACATAGACTTTTGAGAAGCATATGGAAGGGCAAAGTGAGCTTTAATACTTTCTTCCTCACTCCCTATGCTGGAGCAGAAGGGGTCCAAAACTGTGTGCAATTTAACAGTCTAAGAGAACTCTTGAGTAATCTCTACCTGGCTAGCATATGGAAAAATAATCTACATAGTGGAATATATGACTCCTTACTTACATAAGGTGTTCTCTAAGCTATCAGCAGGCTAAGTGATTCATGCTTGCAAGAAGGCAAGATGTTCACTGACTGACAGATTCTTAGTAAGTTCCAGGTAAAGAAGGTCCTTGGAAAACTACGTAATACATATGTTATAGATGGGAATGGAAGTGATAACTGTACCCGATATTTTCACGTTAAATCGGCAGGATCAGAAGCTGGTAAATCTCTTATCCAGCACTCCCTGCAGAGACTGTGAGCTCCTTGAGGTCACTGCTCTCTCTCCCCAGTGGAGCACAGTGCCTGACATGCAGCAGGAACTCAGTAAAAGGTGGATCGAGGCAGGTCTAACACTGAGCAGTTACATTATACCACCTTGTTTTAACTGTAGTTGTTCCCAGGAGAGGAGAGCAGTTACATCCCTACCCCCACCCCCGCCTTCTTAAATCAATCTTGTAAAACAAAACAAACAGCATTTCTTTTGATGGCCTGTAAAGCTTTAGGAGTACAATCAGGTGGAAAACACAGGAAAATTGACCATCAGATTGGAGTAGGTCTAACATTTGTGCTCTGTGCTGAAAATAAAGGCACTTCACTGCTAGGCAAGAATAGATCTGTAACCTGTTTCCTCCCGCAATCCATTATTTCCAGTACACTTTCATACACTTTCTTTTCTCCAACACTCCTACGGAAGGAAACCATTCTTCATAGTAAAGAGATCAGTGGTGAAACATCATCGTCCAGGGTTTGTACCGTGAGATGAGGTGCTCAAACAGCTCTAAATCTCACACATCTAGTGATCTGCATGAGAAGCCAAAGAAATGTACTGTCTTTTTCTCAGTCTTGGAAACTCAACACAGGAAATGACTTAAGGGATTAGATACCTTGCTCTTTGGCCTGCTATCCCATTTCTGACAGTGGTCTCCAGGGCCCATTAGGGCTTACACACACAGTAGCTGCCTTCTGTGACATCCTCCTCTGAGACAAGGCTTAGCCCAAACATAACTCCTTCAACAGCACAACCTGTTCACACTCAACAGAGGTTAAAGAGACTTACACAAGTTCACACAGGATTGTGGCTGGCAAAGGCCCAATCCTGTGAAAAGTACAAGACCAGGCAATTTTATAGACATCTTCTCACAACTTAGTAAAATAGTGGGAACTTTTGGGGCTGAAAATTGAAATGAAATGGTATCATGGTACTCAGCTATAATGAAAACAAACTAATCTAGAGCAAGAACAACTTCTTGCTAGGTTACAGGTAATATAAATATAGGCTAGGGTGAGAGAAGACTACATATATATATTTTTTCCAACTTGAGAAGATACTGGAAAGGAAATATCCACATAAGAAGAAAATTTGTGCCCATGTACCAGGTAATAATCCATGTATGGAGTGATTTTCCTAAAAAATTAAGAATTATTTGAACCAAGTAACCAGTCCTAAAGAAGCACTCTTCTGTATGAACTAAAATACCCAAAAATGAAATAGGTATGTCACTGCCCCACTTCTTTCAGTTTCTAAACTAGTAAGGTAAAAAAAGCTATTATCTAAAAGTAAACCAAAAATTTATAATCTAAATACACCTTCTGGCTTGTTAAAACGACACACATACAAATCCTCCATACACAGTCTGCTGTGTCTTTAAAAATCTCAGTGACATATATTAGAGGGCTCTAAACAAACTACTAAAGTATTTGACTACAGATTTTAGTATAACTGCTAAATCACAATGTGTATGGCAAAAAGATAGGTTATTAAAGACTGCTATTCTTCAGACAATTTTTCTATACTAAGGAATTGTGTCTGCATGCATAGGTGTATACCAGTATGTAGATACATTATTTTAGTGACAGTCTTTGTAAGTTACACTGCAGTGCCACCAAGAGGCAACCTCACAGATCTCATGTATATTACATAAAACAGAATAACATCTTGAAAATACAGGTGTCACAACAGTAATACATAGCCCTTACCACTACAAAGTAATGGCAATACAATTTGTTTTGCTTTCTTTTTAAAACCTGAAGGGTAAGAATAAAGCCACTTTATGTCAAGATACGTATACACACTCAGAATTTTAAAAACTTAACGAATATGTTGAATTTTAGGTAGTTTAGGGAACAAATGGTTATGAATGGAAAACGTGTTTTAATGAAAAGTCTTTGAGAATGCTGCATTATCATATCCCCAAGAGCTTTTCTATACAAACTAGTTATAGAAACTCAGAAACTTTATTCAGGGGTGGGGAGGGGGGTGAACAGATCAAACAAATACCTCTCTTCCTACTCTTGCCCACAAACAAACATTATTGTATATTTAGAGCAGATTTTCTTTTCCTGAACTAGGTTCTCAGTTCATTATCTACTTCTCCAGTATGTAATCAAAGTGTCTTTAGGGGCACACATGCACAGTGGGAATACAATTAAATGGGCTCAAATTCTACGAAAATGTTAACATTTTCTAAATGTACTAAAAGCTGTGAGAAGTAGATACCACTAACTACAAGCTCAGGGCCAGTGTTTAGGGTGCATATGCAAACTTCTGTGATTCTGGGTTGACTAGTCTTGTAAACCAAAATATGGCAGTTTCTCAGCCACAAACTCAATACTGCTAAGTTTACTCAAGCTTAAGGTTTCTTACCATATTGTTCCCTCGATTTAATTTTTGACCCTAATAGCAAGGATAGCCCTTTGCTGTTTGTACTTTTCTCTGTACTCCATTTAACAAACAGAAAAAATGATTCAGTTTGTACCCTCTTATCTTATACAGTCATCTCTCACTTCAGGCTAATGCTCCCATGATCACTTTTTCTCGCTCTCCTGTTGAATTTTAAAGTGTTGACTTACAAGCTATGGCTTATAAGGTGAATGATAAGGAAGTTATTTAAAAAAGGAAGTTCAGTATTCAAAACACTCACTGACTGTCAGAAGTGTCTTCCAGCAGAACGTTCTCTTCACTGGCAGCCATCCTCGGCTGTTCCATTTCTGCATCACACTCATCCCTCAAAGTCAGTGACTGGATCTTCTCCCAAGGTTTCCCCTGCTTTCCATCAGGTAGGTTAGATCAAAGCGAGTTTACGGGTAGCCTTTGGATAGATTTATTGCATTGAAATGAGAAATTTCTCTCCTGCCTGTTCTCTAACAACAAAAAAAGCAAAATAATTAAATAATGCCTTTTCTTTACAGTACTACCTTATAGTACTTTCCATTTGTTTAGAGTTTTAACTTTGTTAAGGTAATACAGTGTTGACAAATATACCCCATTCCTCTTAAAATCCACTCAGCCAATATTTTTCTCTATTCTGTGAAGGTTTTAAATGCCACAGAATATATTCACTTTGCTCCTAGCCTGTTTTTAAGAAAAACGATTCCAAACATTCTTGAAAGATTGGTAATTCAGAAAACACAAAACCAATTATTTAAAATCCCCAGCAAGAAAAAACAAAAAAAAACCCAAAAAACCAGCCTCGGTGCAAGAATGCAACTTGTACCTCGCAGTACACAAAATATCACAAACAGAGCTCTTATCCATGTGCTAAGAGTAGGTGTCATTGATAATCTCAGTTCAGTGGCATAAAACAAATATACAGAAAATATGCAATAGTCCTCTAAAAACATTTCATGCTGTGTTGTCAAAAGTTGTGCAAAAATAAAAATACAGCAGTGGCAAAGTATACACCAAATCTGTACAGTGTATAGCAAAACTAGGCATACTGCAGAATACGCCATCTGTAAACTTCAACTCTGCCTGAATAGGTCACTCAGTTCCGCTTGGCCTGGCTGCTTTCCCCATTAATCAATGTCTTCTCCTGCTGTTCTGCAAGAGCCTGCCATTTTTGCCTGTTCTTTCTGCAGCCATCCAGCAAAGGGAAGCAGTCCTCCGATACGTGGGTCAGGGCCTAAAGAAAGAAAAGAAAGCCAACACCTAGATGGCAGCTAGGAAATAAGCCCTCTCCCCAGGCCTGACGCAAAGGGCCACATTGTACACTCACTTCATAAGCAGGCCCACTGTTGGGATTCTCACAAACTGTGTGAGCACAGATCATTTATGAATGATTCCTCTTAAGCTATACAGACAGGGAGTACATGCTGAGAGAGAGAGAGCAAACACACATTCCAAAATAACATCATTGAGCTATGGAGGCAGATCTGTGTGGAATCGGCTTTGCAGAGAAATAATCCATTTGCTTTTATGTAGTGCATGGTTCTCCCTAAGTGTTGACTGCCTTGAGAGCTGCTTAGTTTTTCTGTTTTTCTATAAAATGACTTTATTCAATGTACTTAAGTAGATTTTTATCCAAGATTATAATAAAGGTTAATTTATAACTATGTGTATATGTTTAATGTAACAACATTATTTACCAGCTACAGTGCCATAAATATTTAGCTACAAGAATGTTCACTGCAGATTTCTTTGTAATAGACAAACATTGAAAATGACTTAAATACCCAACAACGGGGTTAGGAATATCGTGTTACTATTTGGCAGCCATTAAAAATGTCATAGAAACACATTTGAAACAGAAAGATGTATCTTATATTATGGATTGCAAAGAGCAATTTTTGTTAAATGAAAAATATGTGAAAATGTCATAAAGCATATGCACTGAAAGGAGATAACAGTGGTTATCTCAGAATAGTAGAATTATAAGTGATTTTATCTTTTTGCTTCTTCGTATTCTGATTTTTCTATAACAACTTATTACTTCTGTAACAATGGTAAAAATGCATGTCTATATCAAATAGAATTCAACAGGACAGTCAAATAAAATGAATCCTTGCACAAATTTGAAATGTAGAAGGATGAAATCTATAATGGGTGATTTGACTGTTAGTTTGACTATATTTACAGGCATGGGGGAAAAAAATCAAGAGAGACATCAGTGTCTGCAACTGAGGAACTATTAATCCAATCCACAAGAAAAGCATCTGTTATAGAATGAGATATTCAGGGATGTTGGAGACACGGCTCTGTGTGCACAGATTGCTGAGAAAGGTGGGGAGACAGTGGTGCAGAGGCCTAACACCCAGTGTTCTTCTGTCCTGTTTTCTTTTGCTGTCTCTCCTGTCCTTCCCTCCTCAGCCACAGCTTCTTTCTTAAATTCATCCACTGGCTAGAACCCTGGACTCAGGCTGAGAACTGGATTCTAAATACAGTTCTCCCACTAACTACCTGTTTGGGACAAACATTTCATCTCCCTGGAAGTTGGACTTTTTACAGATTCAATGACGGAATCTGTGAAATGTCTGGATTAGAAGATTTCTAGGGTTTCTTCTGGTCTTGACAGTCTATGATTACACCATGATAAATGCTCTTTTCCCAAATACTTAAAACTTAAGACAGTTTCCTGTTTAAACTTCTAAAGACAAGGACAGCATCTACTTTCTATATTTAGGGCATGAACATCAAAACTAGTAAATTGGATGTTTTAGGGAGAATATCTTTACCAAAAAAATAAATAAATAAGGGAAAAAAACCCCAAAACAAAACCCCAAGCCAACAGGTATATGGAAGTGGGAACCTGCAATATTCTTCTAGCCACTGCCTTTTAATCGTCATAAAAATTTTCTTAAGCCACACTATGACAATGAGAAAAAGTTAGATAACTGTTTTTCCTTATTTAGGCCAAAAGTCAGACTTAAAAATAATATGCTCTTAAAAAGAACATAGAGTATGCACAGTATACCTCCTTGAGGGTAGTAGCGCTGGCACATGATTTTTCTTAGCGTTCCCTACACAAATTTGCTGGATCCCAGCACGTGGTAGGCACTCACTAGTTATACATTAATGAATTAACATTTTTGAGAAACAGTAAATATAAAATGTGTTCCTTATTCAGTACAAACAGCATGTTCATTAGCAAAAGAAATTATCCTGATAATTGTATTTCTAGTCTGTTGATTAAGACGCAAAAAGTATACGCCTGATGTTAGTTGCTTCAATTTACTTTAGGTTTTAATTCATAACATGGTCAAATTTTAGCAAGTCTAGTAGTTTTCATAATAAATACCTCATACAGTTGCAAGCAGATGGCATCTATGAATCCAACTTGCATACTTGGGATTTTGTTTTTCTTCTCCCTGTTCATTAGGTCCTGAAAACAGAAACACATACACACAGATCTGCATTTACTTATAGAACACAATGCAAGTTGGCTCTAAAAAGATGAATCACTGGGTTAGCTGAGGAAGGCTAGATACCTGCCTACCTGCCTTCTTACCACACTCAGGAAGGCCCTGGTCCTCTCTCCCGTGTTCGCCCCGGCTGTGACTTTCCCCACATGACCCCCAGAATTGATCACTGACCTAGAATCAACTGCTGACCTACAGTCAAGCACTGCCCGAGAGTCCACTGCTGACATGTATTTGGAGAACACACATGCTTTCAAACTGTCTACTGATGTGGAATCAAACACTCTCAGCTTTGTGGAAAAAGCCACTGAGGCCACAGTTGATTACAATTCAGTTCACACAGAGAGCTTTTTGAGTGAAGATTATGCAGATGTCACTGCTGCTTATTCCCAGGAGCTCATGACTGGTGCAGCGGACAAGCCCAGCACCTCCATGGGGAGCAGAGTATGTGTCAGTGCTTGTTTAAAATGAAGCAAATTCTCCATTAGCTGCGACCATCACTCTGCTACCCACCATTTTCTGAGAAGATTCTGAGCTTCTGAACAAGCCCACTACTACATAATAGGAGACTGAATAGCTGCAAAAGACTAATGAGACATAGGATGTACCCAGTGGAGGATAAAAAGCAGAGTGGAGGGCTTCCCTGGTGGCGCAGTGGTTGAGGGTCCGCCTGCCGATGCAGGGGACGTGGGTTCGTGCCCCGGTCCGGGAGGACCCCCCGTGCCGCGGAGCGGCTGGGCCCGTGGCCGCTGGGCCTGCGCTTCCGGAGCCTGTGCTCCACGGCGGGGGAGGCCACGGCAGTGAGAGGCCTGCGTCCCCCAAAAAAAAAAAAAAGGCAGAGTGGAAGGAATGGTACACAGACGGAGGAGGGGCATCTCATAACCATGCCCCATTTAATATGGGCTCAGTAAATGTTCATTTGAATTGAAAAAAAAGACTCTATGCTTCATTTCCAGGAAAAACTTCTCCAGTGGTTTAAGAAGAATCTTCTTGTATTCGAGATTCCCTACA
>NW_006791822.1:2899089-2915373 GCF_000442215.2 Lipotes vexillifer | reverse complement strand
TACACTATACAAAAAGGCAGTATGTATCAAAAAATCTTTAAAATCTGTGTGCCCTACAACACAGCAATTCTGGAATTTATCCTAACAAGGTAATGAAAAATGGCCCACAGATGTTTAGCAACAAAGATGTTTGATATCAAAGTGCTGTTTGTAATACTGAACTCTGCAAACATTGTACCAAAAAGTAAATTATGGTTACATCTATTTCATGTAACCATTATATATGATATATAAGACAGCATCTGTTAGAATGAAAAATGGCTTATGATATTTAAATGGAAAAAGTAAATTACAAAATATAGGTAAAATATGATGACTTGTTATTTGCTTGTTTTCTGTAGCAAACATGTATAATCTTCTAGTAAGAAAAGTTTTTAAAAATAATGAGGGGCTTCCCTGGTGGCGCAGTGGTTGGGAGTCCGCCTGCCGATGCAGAGGATACGGGTTCGTGCCCCGGTCCGGGAGGGTCCCACGTGCCGCGGAGCGGCTGGGCCCGTGAGCCATGGCCGCTGAGCCTGCGCGTCTGGAGCCTGTGCCCCGCAACGGGAGAAGGCCGCGGCAGTGAGAGGCCCGCGCACCGCAAAAAAATAAAAATAAAATAAAAAAAAAATAATAAGAAATTCTGTGCCTAAGATCTCATAGAAGCATAAAAAGAGTCTACAATAAAAAATGTATATGAATAATTCCTACCAGCAAGGTCTCATACTTACAGCAGGCTCTATGTTGAGTTCTTTTCTCTCTCTGTCTCCTTGGTCAAAAAATTCAGTGGCAACAAGTTCTGCTATCTGAAATCAATAACAGACTAAGTTTGGGTAAATAAAAGCATATTACTCTGTAAAACAGAGACTTTAAATGAAGATAAAATCTATCAAAGCTGTAGCTTTCAACCACATCAGTAAACTTAGAATAAAGCAGTAACAACTAATAGAAATTTTGTTTTAATGTGTACCTAATCACAAAGGCTAGAGTTTGTAATCTTCTATAATTACACAGAAAAAAGCAACATTATTTCAACTTCATCAGTCAGTGGAAAAAAAGTACCGTGTGCCCATCTGTATGCATAATCAACGATATATTTATTAAGCATCTGTTGTATGAGGTGCTGTGTAAAACACAGTAACAAATAGGTCCATATACTGAGACTGATATGCCTTTTAGGTTTCTTCTAATCTACCAGTTCCTCCTCTTCTCTTTTTAAAAATATTCCTTATAATTTTGGTTGTTGTTGAATAAACTGGGTTGTTAATCCTGCAGTATTCCACTGTCTGGATTTTGTTGATTGTGTTCGCATGATGAAATTTAATGTTTCTCTGTACCCTGTATTTCCATACACCAGTAATGAGATCTAGACACTTGATTAGATTGAGACTTGAATTTTTTTTTTTTGGCCACGACTGTTGCACAGGCAGTGCCCTGTACTTCTCTCAAGGGCTGTATAATGCCTGGTTGCTTCTCTTTGTGAGATTAACAACCCTTCATGATCTTTGTCTAGATTCACTAATTAAGAGGCTGCAAAAAGGTAATATGCAAAGCAATCATTCCTTTTTCCTTTATAGCTGAAATAAAGTTCCCCATATCAATTATTTAGTTACCCTAAAGCAGCAGTCCCCAACCTTTCTGGCACCAGGGACCAGTTTCGTGGAAGACAATATTCCCACGGACCAGGGTCGGGGGGGATGGTTTTGGGATGATTCAAGTGCATTATATTTATTGTGCACTTTATTTCTGTTATTACATTGTAATATATAATGAAATAATTATACAACTCACCGTAATGCAGAATCAGTGGGAGCCCTGAGCTTGTTTTCACTTGTCACTCACTGATAGGGTTCTGATACGAGTCTGTAAGCAACTGATTTATTATGGTCTCTGTGCAGTCAAACCTCTGTGCTAATGATAAACTGTATTTGCAGCCACTCCCCAGCGCTAGCATCACCTCAGCTCCACCTCAGATTATCAGGCATTAGATTCTCATAAGGAGAATGCAACTTAGATCCCTCACATGCGCAGAGCATAGTAGGGTTCACACTCCTATGAGAATCTAATGTCACCACTGATCTGACAGGAGGCAGAGCTCAGGCGGTAATGGGAGTGATGGGGAGCGGCTGTAAATACAGATGAAGCTTCACTCGCTCACCCGCCGCTCACCTCCTGCTGTGAGGCCCGGTTCCTAACAAGCCATGGACCAGTTACCAGTCCTTGGCCCGAGGGTTGGGGACCCCTGCCCTAAAGTACAATTTGTATAAGTAAAGCACGAGAAATACTTGGTTTTCTCTACTTTAGTTACTATTAAAAAAAAAATAACTTGGTTCTCAAGCATCCACCAAAGATGGCTATGGAAGGTTTTATTGTTTTTATTATTATTTTGATCTCTTGGATTTAAACATTATAATGTATTTCAATCCTCACTGACACTCATACGTTGTTCCATTTTGGCCAGTTGAGAGCATATTAAGTTGGCTTCTTTGTTCTTTTGACATGGCTTCATCAGTCTTTGATAGCTTCCTTGCTTTCTGCTATAACAACATGTTCTAGGCTCATCTTGTACATTGCCTGCTTTGGAACCACAATCAGCCGTTTCATTGTGGAGGCCTAATTCCTTTAAACTGAGGTATTTGGAGACCTCAATCTGGGCACTAGGTTCATTCATTACTACCAGGGTGATCATTATTTTTAAGCCCTTTTAATGGATGGAGCTAAGATACAACGTAAGTTCATACAGTATTTCCTATTCAAATTCAGGACTACAGGATTTCTGCAAAACCTTATCCACCTTAGATCTTTATCTTTCCACTCATGCTGAAAATCCTGCTTCTCAACAATACCAATATAATTTTTCATTTGCTTTTATCCCACATCACCCACAATGGTGACTGAATATCTATACAAAATTACCACTCATATGATTAAAAACAGTTTTAAAGGTTTCTTTTTTGGGGGAGTTCTTTTTGTTCTCAGTGTACATCTCACCAGAGTTATATGGTCAAATTACTGTTTTAATGTCACTTGGAATAAAACAGTCCCTCTCAGTGTGGTTCTGCAACCAAAATCATTTTGTTTCATTTTACTTTCAAGGTTAAGTGATTTTTTAAAAATTCAATTTATTTTATAACTAAGAGCAATTTACATGGTTCTAAATTAAATCTACAAAACAAGTATATGCAAGCAACTCTAGCTTATATCTCTGTTCCCTCTTATTCCCTCCTTCCCCTGAGGGAAAAAAATAACTTTTTTGTGATTAATCCTTCTGTTTTTTTAAAATATAAGCAAATATGTACATATATTATTTCATCTCCTTCTCAGATAAATGGTAGGATACGATACCCATTTTTCTCTGCCTTGCTTTTTTTTTTTTTTTTACTTATAATATATCTTTGTAATCACTCCCTGGTAGTATATAGAGAATTCTCATTTCTTTTTGCTGTTGGCAAAGGATTCATCATGTAAATGTACTACAGTTTATTCAATCAGTAACCTATTAATGAACATTTGGGTTATTTCCAGTGTTTGCTATTACAAATAGCACTAAAATGAATAGGCTTGTGTAAATGTCTTTTTATATTCTTGCCAGTACATTTTTGGGATAACATTCTTAGGAATAATGGTAAATGAATTTGTGTATTCATATACTTCCAAAGGGTTATAGTATTTTGCATTCCTTTTTTTCCCACAGCTTCCCCAACAGAGTATGTTGTGAAACCTTTGGGTGTTTGCCAATCGGACAATTGAGAAATGGTGTCTCCGTGCTTCTTTTAAATGAAGTAGAATTTACATACTGTGAATTGCATAGACCACGGGTATACAGTTCAGTATATTAATAAATGCATGTAACTAGGTAACACACACCCCATCCAAGAAACAGAATATTTCTGTCACCCAGAAGGTGCCCTGAGGCCCTTTCACAGTGAATCCCTGCACCTTCTTCCCTCCCTCCCCACCCAACCGCTATCCTATCAACTACTTTTGCCTCTTCCAGAACACCACATAAATGACATAACAGTATTCTTTTGTATCTGGCTTCTTTTGCTCAGTTTAGTGTTGATGAGACTAATCCATGTAGTTGCCTGTATCAGTTTCAGTTTCTTTTCACTGTTGAGCAGTGTTCCACTGTGTGAAGGAGCAGTGTACTACAATACATTTATCCATGCTCCTGTTGAGAGACTTTTGGATTGTTTCTAGTTTCTGACTATTAGGAGTAACGCTGTTATTGTAATGAGATTCTGTACAAGTTCTTTTGCGTCAGTGTAGTTTTTGTTTGTTTGTTTGTTTGTTTGTTTTGTTTCATTCTTTTAAGGCCACACCACGTGGCATGCAAGATCTTAGTTCCCTGACCAGGGATCGAACCCCCGCCCCCCGGCCGTGGAAGCACGGAATCTTAACCACTGGACTGCCAGGGAAGTTCCATGTGTCAGTGTAGTTTTAACTTGCATCTTTCCTTATGATTGAGGTTCTGAGAACCTTTTCAAATGAGTAAGAGCCATTCACATTTCTTTTTCTATCAACTTTTTGTTCAAATCTTTGGCTCATTTTCCGGTAGGGTTGTTGGCCTTTTTCTTCTCTATTTTTAAGAAGTTCTTTAATATTAGGGATATTAACTATCTATCAGATAAAAGTTGCAAATATTTTTACCTGTTTTTCATTGTCTTTCTTTGCTTATAGTGTCTTTGCCATGCAAAAAATTTTCTTAATTTTTTAATTTTCTTGTAATCAAATTTGTCAGTCTTTTCCTTTATTGATTCTGCATGTTGAGCCATGGTTAGGAAACTTTTCTAACTCCTTGTTTATAAAAGAATCCACAAACGTTTTTATTTAGTACTTGTATGGTTTAATTCTCTGCACTGAACTCTATGCCCCATTTGGAAGTATGCAGAATAGATCCAATTTCATCTTTTGCCATCCAGCTATGGAAGATGGGAAAATCATCCTAACCTTATTTAGTAAAGTCTATTTTCCCCCGTTATTTGAAATGCTATCTTTATTATATATTAAACGTTCTATGCAATTCTAAATGTTCTATTATGTTCCACTGGTCTGACACCAATACCAAACTGTTTTAATTATAGAGGCTTTATAGTGTTGCTTTTTATGTCTGGACCCCAACTTCACTGCTGTACTTTTTCAGGGTTTCATTCAGAAAAAAGAAAGAGTAAATGAAAAGACAAATTGTTCCCTCTTCCATTCTCTTTCCTATTTGGAAATGGGCGTATAGTCTTATTTATTATGGAGCAGGAAGGTCTATAAAGACATTTCTTGAGTGCTTGTGGCATGTCAGCTTTGACACACTGCAGAGTGCATTCCTGATACTGTTTTCTCAGCATTTGTTTCATGAGATGAGCCTGTCATTACTGGGCTCCATGACTATGCAGCCCAGAGCTGTGACCAACAGCAGTGGTCAATAATCTCAGGTAGTACATTTAGGATTCAAGATGTAATCTCAAAAAAACAAAACCACAACATACACATCATTGCATATATACCCACCCCTTCTTTTAGCTTAGGGCCTTTATCGCCATTGCAAAATGTTACAGCAGTTACTTATTTAGAGAGAGGATGTATTTCTAGCCTCCTAGCCACAGGCCCTGATCAGATCCTTCCTGACATCTTATATCAACACGTCCTATACTTCTAAGCACTAGAAGTGTTTAAGTTCTACTTGTTAATGCCTATTTAGAGTTGAGGTATAGCCTAATACGCTAACCGTAAGAAAATTAAGTTTGCTTCTTCTAAACTTTAATATTATTAAAGGGATGTGTTAAAAAAAAAAATCCCCAACTAAGCCAGCAGTAGTACTGGAATTAAGCTTTATCAACAGCTAGGTTTTGCTGTGTTAATATAGATGCTTTCTTTCTTAATATATCTTACAGATATTATTAAGTGCTAACGAGTCCTCTAAAAAAGAAAACCTGTTTATGTCCAATTATCTGCTTTTAATACTACTTAAAATTTAGATAAAAAGTTCCCCCAATACTTCAAAAACTATATTTAAGAGCAAAGATTTTTCTTATTTTGACTTTTTAATTATTACTTTTATCATCACTAAGCAACATACCCGTTGTTGGATAGGCCAGGGTTTTGTAATTGCAGAAAGATCACAAGCTGTCATCAGCATCGCTCTGTTAAGGGAAAAAGAAGCCCAATACTCCTGTTTAATTTTATGTGAATATAAACCCTAGTGATCAGTTACTAATAAAAAAGTTAAATTAAAACCCTCTAAACTACGAGGATGGCAGTTTATAGACTAAAGAAACAGAAATAGAATTCACATAGAAGCAGGGTTGATACAGTGATATCACAGTGTCATTGTTTTGGTTACCCAGTGAACTACTGGAGTTTGCCTTCACACTGCCTCATTTATCTCCAGATTAGCAGCAGGAGAGAAATTATTAACCTTTGAGCAAAAACTTGCCTGCTATTTTTATTTTTTTTACTTTGGTCTTCCAATCTCAGTGACAGTATGATGAAAACACATTGATTACTAATAATTAACCATTAAAGGATAACTTCAGCTGTCCTACTGACAAAAGTTCCGTGACAGCAAGAACTATGGTGGGTCATACTAATTCACTCAACAAAAGTAGTGACTCCTCTGTGAAAAGCCTTTGAATTATTGAACAGTATCTGCTGGAGAAAAGAGGGAAATGAAAGGATGATGCTGGTTATTCCTTCGCTTGTTAGAGAAGTTGGAAACCATACTGGAGTCTGGAGTCCGTGACAAGGCGCTCTACAGCTCAATATTATATAAAACTACTGTATGAAAATAGTTCTCTCTTTAGTGCAGTGTTTTCCCATGTCAGGTCCAAATACCTGCCATCTAATCCTTTTAATTTGTTTGAAGACATAGGCAGAAAGGCCGTCACTGTCATATAGAAGCACTCAAGGTGAAGGACTGTATCACTTATCCCTCTAAGGAAACCCAACCTAAAAGTACATTCTCCCTAACCATATTAGGCCACAGAGAAAATGGTTTTCTGCCTCTAATTCTATCTCTTATACCAACTCTCTCGCAAGTAATGAGTGCACCAGAGAAATCTTTAATCATGAAGGATTTCAATAATACTTGCCAATACAAACTGCCTCCCCCAAAGAAGACTACGCACGTGTGTGAGCTTAACTACAATCTGGACTGTGAAGAGTGGAAGAGGCAACGCAAGCACTAGATGTCCTGAGTGCTTGTCTGCCGAGAGGTCAGAAGTTAGGAGAGTGGAGCAGTGAAAACTGTGGCACAGGCTTGGAATTGTGGTCAGATTCCACTTTTGTCATTGAGAAAAACTGTTCACGAATCACAGTAGCGTGTCCGTACTTTTCTAAGGCACTGTTCTAAAAGCACGTTGAGACTCTTAGGTGAAGCATGACTATAGAGAACAGACAGCTGGGCATTTGTATGTTTCCTTATAATCTGCATCTTTGTTTGCATGTGAAGTAATACCAATCTATTTAAAGAAATGTTGGTTATAAAATTGTAATACAGCACTATCCTTAGTATTACTACCTCTATCTTTTCTTTATTGTTGACACTTAGCTCTTTTTTATTGATCCAGTTCTTGTCATGACAAAGGCAGTGATAATAATAGCAAAGGATGGGAGGGAGGGGCAGAGGAACAGGTGAGGAAAAACAGAAACCCTTAAGTTCTGACAGCGCTACTCTGCTATCACGTAAGAGAAGTAAACACTTCACAGCCATGTTCTCGCTCCTGCATTCTTTAGGATGCTATTTTCAGGTCTTCAGTTCCAAAGAATTGTGAGTATGAACAAGGGAACTCTATAGCCTGGTACTGATACTCTACCACATTTTAAAGGTCCTTCTAGGACGAAAGTGATTCATTCACTTGAATTTGCAAATGCATTTCTTTTCAAGCAAATATTTATTTTTGTACAACACTCAAGAATTCTGACAGCCTATAAGATCATCACATTGTAACAAATAATTGCAATAAAATTAGGTAGCAAAACTTCAGCTTTAAGGATAGTAATCCTACTTACAAAAACAATTCCTTTTGATGAGGATCTTCCATGTCGAATTGATTTTTTCTTATAAGTTCAAAAAATTCTCCTCTCCTCCTTCAAAATAAAGACAAATACTTCGTAGTTATGATGAGTCCCCCAAGCTCTTATCCCTTTGGTCTAGAAAGACTCATAGAGTAAAATTTTGGGGGAAAAAATCTCTAATGGTTTTTTCTCATCTTAGAATCCAATATAAAAATCATCGTTTAAAAATCTTAAATACCTTACCTTCTTCTCTTCTACCATATTCTTTGGTTGAAACATTAAATCTCACCTTGTTTTTAACTACAAATCACAAATAATGGAAATTTCAATTCTTGAACGTGATTTTAAGAAAATGAACCAATGTGAGTTAAAAGTCTGATGCCAAGAATGATTTAAGAAATTTTGCGTATGGCATAATAAGATCTATATGCTTTCAGTTTAATTTCATATACCTCATTCACATATATTATGGTATAGGGTAAAAAATGTTCATAATAATTACTCTGTCACTATAAAGTTGTGAAGTCCTTCTGAAGCAAAGAATGACCAAGTAAAGTATAAACTAATATTCATTCACTGTACAGTGAATACCTCTATGTGCTCAACATTGTTAGGCGTCTTGGGAAATTATTAGACATGAGTTCCTTTCACAGTGTTTAAAGTCTAGTCAAAGACACAAACATAAGAGAAACTTACATAACAAAACTGCCCGTCTGTGACTAAGTACCAAAAATGAAAAGACGTTTCAAAAGGGTTCAGAGGGGAGACCCATGTGGCCTGGAAAGGTCGGGAAGTCTCTGTGGTTAGAGGTATTTTTCAAATTCTTGGTAATTTGATAATCTTTATTCTGCAATCATTTTGAATACACTGAAATTTACTATATTTTCTTTTACCCTAATTAAAGTGCTCCAAAATCCAAGGAAACAGACCCTTTTAGATGTAGTTACTTTCAGATGCACAGCAGAGGATATCTGGTGTATGGTTTTGTGTGTTTCTTGTTTGTTTTTACTTCTCAAAACAGTGGCTAAAACCATAATGCACATCCTTGTACAGAGGGAGAGAGGCCCATGTTCCTGAGAAATCCCTTGAGTGTGAATGCCGGACTCCCCTCACTCCCAAACGTGCAGCAAAGACCTCAGTCTCTGTGTGGGAAACGAATGCTTGCCCAAAGGCAGCAATGTCTTTCCTTGCTTTTAGAAAGGCAGTTTAATGGTGCAAACATACCTACATCCCTAATACACTCTAATGCATACTTTAATTTTTGAATCATTAACTTCATTAAAGTTCCGCATAATATCCTTCTTTTGCCAAAATCCAATAAAAAGAAACAAAATTTACTTGTCTGGCACTCAGCTCCTTTTCCAGCCCACGTAAGCTTGGATGACAGTATAAAGGAATTGTGAAATGGTCAGAAGTTGGGGGAGAGAAGGAAAGGAGGAAAAGCAAATGGCCTACAGAATCTTTAGGTTGGCCAACCCAGCTTGGAATGACCTTGAGATGGTTATTTGCTTTGCGCATTATTTCAGAGACAAACATCAGAAATAACTCTGTATTCTGTAATTTCTATAGCATTAAGTAAGCAGAAGGAGTAGACTTTTCTGGCTTCCTTTGAGAAACTGCTTGATAGACAGTTTGATAGACAGCTTTGCCAGGACATTTGTCCTTATAATCTAAAAATACCCCAGTGTGGATTTTTAAAGTTTGAAACAATACAAACACATCCAAGACCTATTTATCAACATATTTCTTAAAACTTACTTAATGTACAGTGCTAGGTCTGTAGCTAAAATAGCTTGCTTGATTATTTTCAGCGTGGTCTTATATTCTTCAATGGAGAGGCCACTGAGAATCTGATTGCCCTTTATAAAAAAAAGAAAACCATCATTAGCATTCCACCTGGAGAAGCTGCTGATAAGAACAAAATCTGAAAAAATAGTCACATCTCTTAAACACATGCCTAGTATTCTGAACTCAAGAAGATAGAGGACACCTGCTTACATAAAGTAAATACCATGAAATAATGTTTCCTCTCTATGCACCCACCCTCATCACCTTGTCATACAAGAAAAAACAGCTTCATGATGGTTCATGGGCCAAAGTATGCATGTTTCTCCAACTCTTCTACTCCTTAGGCTTTAGTCCAGGCCCCAAATCTAATAACTATATACCTTTTTCCTTTGGGCAGGCTAACTGCTATGATCTGAGAACAAGTAAAACTTTGAAAAATCAAAAACTGTATTAATAGATGTGAAGAACAGGGTGAGGAAATTGTAAACAATTGATTATTTTAAAAATCATTTCTCTATGGCATCTGTAATAAATCCAATAACATTTCTGCTGCAGATTTATATAATTTTAACTTCATATTGAGAACAGTGTGTATTCCTCAGGAACATGCCAATACAGATGGGTAGAGGGTGTGAGCAATGATGTGCTTAGTGGTGGTATAAAGAAAGCAAGAGTTGAAACATCTATAAGGAATATTTCAAAGGTGGCTAATCCATGTGCAAGTTATCTAAAGTTTTTGCTATGTAACCATTTTTTATTTCTTGCCTGTAATTTAAAGCACAGTGACTCTCTAATCTTGAACTAAGTAAAACGTACATTGGGTACCCAGAATATACTCAAAACAACATCTGTAAATTGAGTCAGATGTGCTTCCTAAACCTCAGGGCTGAGAAAAAAACCCAGAAGCTTAGAAATAGGGTCTGGAGGTAAAGGATTTGTTCTGAAGAAAGGAAACTGCTGAGCCAGGTTCAAACATTGGTTAGAGGATAACTGATGCTGAAATTGTGGTAAACGTCTAATTAATGAATCTGTGATTACACAAGAAACATTATTTTTAAATATTAAGCCACTTTAGATTCTGGGCAAAACAAAACTATATTCTGATACTTTTATTTATTTTAAGACAAAACTATTTCAAGTGGAAAAGTAGAAATGTCTTTTGGTATTGTATTTTTATTTTCCCTTCCAAAAACAAAGGCTGTAAATTCTTGTGTATTGGTGCTTACAAAGACAGAATATAGATGGGCCTTATAATGTGAGGCCAGTTATATATACAACCAGATTCCTTTTATGTTAAGTAATAATATATTACATAAGTTTTATGTTATCTAATAACAGAGAGAGCTATGATAGGCATACTGTAAAATATGGGTTTTTTTTTTTAAAAGGTTAGCAATATTTTCCTTAAAACTAAATAGGATATTAAAATGAAGTTTGAGCTGAAGGGCAAAGACAGCAAATTCCAATGAAGGTACAGATGTTGCTGCTATATAACTCGACACACACATTCCTGAGAAGTCTCAGTTCGGAAAAACCCCACACTAAAAATAACATGGTTTTTGGGAGAAACAGTGTTGGGGCAGACCACTCAAAGCCTATGTAACTTTATAACCAGAGCACAGACCAAATCAAGAACTGGTACCTCTGGAGGTAACTTGGACAGGCCAGGCTAGCAAGTCTGGAGGCTGCTTCTGAGGACATTAAAGAAGCACAGAAACAGCTGAGTGGAAATGGTGGTTTGTGGAAGCCCAGAGGCAGCACAGGGGGAACTGGGTCGCGGAGACAATGGGGCTGTATTAAGGGAGGTGCTGAAGGAAGAGCAACCTCCTTCCCGTGGGCCCAGAGCAGCCCAAGGCGAGGGAGAGCGCCTCAGGGCTAAGTGCCCATTTTCAGTATTCCTAAAACAGAACCGAAAGGGTTGCTCGTGCAGGAGCCAAGCAGAGGGCTTCTTCCTTCCTTGCTGAAGGTCAAAATTCAACTCCCATAATTCTGGCACCTTACCCAAGAGAACTTGAAACAGTATAACTTATACATTCATGAAACAGTATAACTTATACATTTTACTGACATCATTCCCCTACCTCCCAATCATACATCAACTAGTTCACGTTAACCAGTCACATCTGTAGCAGTCTGTACTAGAGCATGTGCAGAATTTATAAGGAGGTGCCCAAACTGGCCACATAACTCATCCCTTCACCCGCACCAACAGGTGCGATTGCGTTCCCCTTCACTCAAGTAAGAGAGAGCGGCTTGAAGTCACGGCGTATGCCTGCTGGAGTTTGCTGGGTCGGGTGGGCTCCAGTACCCTTGTGTCCGATTCCTGTCTGGAAAATCTACAAGGCAAGACACAGGCTGGCTGGATGCTCTGCTGCAGCAGTGAAGGAGAGGTTGCTACCGAACAGGATGGCCTGCCTTCTCTGAGTTTTGGAGGCATGGGGTTGGTTTAAATCCTGTCCTGTTCAAGAGGCCCACAAAGAAGGCAAAAGAACCTTAGCAGAAAGGAGCTGAAAGCCAACAATCAGAGTTCCAGGAGCTGAGGAAGGAGCCATAAGGTGATAAACTGGACAGGTCATATTAAGGCGACGTCAGTGGAAAAGCCACACCGTTAAGGCGCTCGGCCAGGATCACGGAATTACTCGTAAGAAAAGAACTTGGTTTAAACACCTACCAGGCACAGACAGGGGGACACTCAACACACTACCAGTCTGTTGAGAATGTTCTTACCCCTCTTGTTTCCTATTCTCCAAGTCTGGGGGAGTAGGAAGGGACATGGGGGTTTGGGGGTGAAGGAGTCAGAAGAAACATAAGGGAGGGACGAAAGGAGCCAACCAGGGTGGGAAAAGAGAACCTGAAACTTTAAGTCAAGCCCCAAATCTGGACTACTACATAGGGCTGCACATTTTGGTTTCTAAATTGAGAACTGTATGCTATATTTTAGGACCTGAAGTAGTAACTAGAGGGTAAAACTTACCAAAGAGTGACCACAAAAGTCACGGGCCGCCTGTGTTTTCTGGGGCTCGGGGAAGAACTAGTGCCACTGGGCAAATGTAAAGTGATGGAGGTAAAACTGCTTTAAAATTATATACCGTGCGTTTGTGCTTGTTCAACGTAATCGTCTACAACTTTCACTGTTTTCTTATTATAAAGGTAATATACGCATACAATGGGTAATGTGAATAATGAACAACAAGTCAAAACCAGAAAATAAAAAAAGTATTAATAGTTTAACTAGACAAAGACAGCCGTTGCGAACATTTTGGCATATATCATTTTAACCTTATTTTCCTTAACATAAATATGAGTAGAGTAACATATTATATGCTTTCTTACATTGATAAATATTCATTTAGCCAAATTGTTGAATAGCTTTATTCCTTAACGAAAATGTTTATTAGTGGTCAAAAGTTTCCACAAAAAGAGGAAAAGGTGTTGCCTTATGAAAGAAAACCTTTGAGAGTAGTATAAACCACGTCATTTGACAAAAGTAAAAACAAAAACAGAACTGAGAGCCATAAAATACCAGTTTTGTTTGCTTCCAATTTGGAATAACCAAATGGAGGTGAGTAACCAGTTTCCCCTCTTCAGGCAACATTTAGACAGTTTTGGTTTCTAGAGAAGTGAGGCTGCGAAGATCTCAAATGTTTTGGCTTTGCCTTTCTTACCCAAAAAGGAATAAAGCATGCTCAAGAATTTATGTTGTTGGGAATAAATCCAAAACTTAAAAATAAAACTGAATTTATAAAGCGCTCTGTTAAAATTCTACAACCATAAATTAGGTACTTACAGGACTATTAAGGATCATCAGGCACTGGTCAAAATGATGATGCTCCATGATTGAATGGCAGTAGAGCTGAGCAAGTGGGTGTTCACTTCTGGGTTTGTTGAAGAAAGGAAGAAAGTTTAAAAAAATTATCAGTTTCCCCAGTATATCAGTTATCAATTTCTTCTTGTTATTGGTTAACTGAAAAAGAGGCTACTTCACAAAAATTAATCCAGCTAACAATTTTCTCTCCTTTTGCTGAGTGACGGAATCTCTGGGAAATACAAATTGTATTTCAAATTGTTTTCAAATACCAATGTTAACTGATGCCGGTTCAAAGTATGAACAATTTCATTGGTTTTAATATTTATTAAAATAGTAGAAGGAATAAGGACAAAGGATTACTTTCTCTACACATGAAAAGAATCTCTGAAATAGCTGTGCCAATAATAGTTTTCAATTTCAAAAGTGCAATTAATTTAAAATTTGAAATAAATTTCCATGCAAGCCTTTCTTCTGAAATAAGGCTGAAGGTCAGTGTCCCTATGTGTGCCTGTATATAAGAAAAGAGTCAACTGAGATGGAATTAGCTGAGGTGTGAGTGATGAGAGGCAAGGAAATGGGGGACAGTGGGTGCACATTCCCTTCTGGAGGAAGGAAGGAGACAGCTGAGTCAGAAAAAGTTCCCCACGTGGGATCCAGGTTATTTCAATGCAGGACATCCTGGCGGTGCTCTAAAATGAACTTGGGGAAAACAGTAAAGACCGTTTGGCTGAGTGAAGTGAGGGGAGGAATATTATAGTCAATTCATTATATGTAAGAGTCACAAATCAAGTTCTAAAGCATGACAAGCAGAGTCCTCCACCTATGTCTCATGACCCTTCACATGTGAACATAAAGCACCATTTCCACTCTTTGTTCTTTAAAAGAAAGACAAAAAGTTATAGTTCCTGAAAGTCTCTGTTTCTTGAATTAATAGGACGGGTTTATGAATTGTAAAGCACGATACAAGTGTTAGATAATACAATTGATTTGTTATTCCTCTGTACTAGTACATGAATCATTATTTTACTTTGCACTTAATCTGTTGAAGACAGAGAACCTACCCAAGACAAGAAATGTAACACAGGAAAAAGTGAGTTGGAATGAGAGAAGCTTAAGGGAAAACAAAAACAGTAAAACGAAAATAAAGGTAAGAGAATGGGTGACCTCATCTACTCCTAGTGTTTAACCCACCACGGATATTGCGGACTTCCAAACTGCCATGTTTTGTTGTAACCTTTCCCAAGTGAACTCCTGCCTTGTCTTCTTTGTTCCTTTCGTATTTAGTGAGTTGTACCATGGGTCAGATACTGTGCTTATCACTGGACAGTGGGAAGACAATGGATGGACTAAAATGAGCAGATTTGTAAGAAAAGATAAATTTGCTGGAACCAAGACTGGAGATGCATGGAGACTACTGGGATTTAGTTAGGAGACTAGTGGGAAGCCGTTCTAGTAACCCAGGTAAGAGACAGCCTGGGTTACAGTGGTGGAATCCCAAATAAAAAGAGCTGCTTAGGAGGTAGATTAGTTAGGAGTTGGCAGTGAATCCTGATGTTGGGAGCTAGTGGGGATGTGGGAGATGAAGGGGGAAAGTATGGAGGCTAAGCTTCTGCTCTGTCATTTCTGACATAGGAGAAAAGGGAGAAGCTGATTAGAGATGGGGGATGAAGTAGGGGAAGATGGACTAGTTGAGTGTTGGATCTATTAATTTTAAGGTGCCTGAGGTACAACCAAATGGGTATAACGGTCTGAACTCGGGTCTGGGCTGGAGAGAGAGATGTGGATCACATCAACATGCTTGGAAATCCAAGCCACAGGAGTAGATGAGGTGCTCCAGCGAGATGGCCCGGGATAAGAGAGGGCCTAGAATAAACAGAATCGATGATCTCCCTCCAAATCCTGCCTGTATTCTATAGTCTCTATTTTGGCAATAGCATTTTCTCATCACTCAGACAGGGTAAGCTCAAGTCAGCTTCAGTACAGCTACCGCCTTCCTCATTCCCTTCACTTAGAAAAGGAAAAGCTTCTAGAGTATCTGTTATTTTCGTTTATATGAGGAATCCAAGCACATCCAGTATTAGCTTAGTATCAGTTTTATTCTGCTAGGTGTTTATAAGTCTGTTACCCTGTTAGACTGTATTCCTTTTGAGTTTGTTATCATTAGGGAAAACGAATCTACCAATTACTGTTTACTGAGAGCCTATACCATGTCCAGCACTGTGCTAAGTAGTTTACATTTAATTTTTACAATAGCCCTCTGTAGGACACTTCAGCTCACCACATCAGAATCTTCGGTCCCACCTCATACTGCAGCCATTGATGTAGTGTCCAGCTTCATGCCTGCTCTAACAAACTGCACGAGGAGCCCGTCAGAAGGCGCCTGCCCTGGCCCGCCGAGAATACCTCTCACTTCTGCCCACAGGAGGGCTCTCTGCACTCACACTCACTCAGCCTGGAGCGTGTGGAGTTAAGGCCTCTGGAGGTCCCCTGTGACTAGTGGGGTATGGCAGCCTCTGGAGCTGCCTCTCCCCCTGCAGTCTCTGTCCTTTTGGGAACAGTTCTGGGTCTCATGTCGTAAGACTTCTTAAAAGCGCCTGGTGGGACTGAGCACCAGCTGCCTGCATGGGTGGACAGCTGGATACCTAGACCTTCTCCTGGCTTTCCCTTTCTTCTCTGTTTCCCACTCCCAGGCCTGCATTCCT
>NW_006791822.1:2876903-2899079 GCF_000442215.2 Lipotes vexillifer | reverse complement strand
CTGTATTCCTGCTCCCTGGGATCAAACGCGCTAATAAGCTATATGCACGCCAGCTTTTGTCTCAGGCTGTGCCTCCTGGGTGACCCAGGCTGAGACCTCCAAAACTGGCATTTTAGCATTTGTTTTTTAGATGACCAAAGGTTCAGAGAGATTATCTAACTTGTTCAAGGTCAACAGAAAAGGCAGAGCCGGGATTCACACGCATCCTTTTCACTGCATCACACTGGCTTGTGACCCACAGCACTCTGCACACAGTATCCACTCACCGACCCAGTTAGAAGCTGGACTAGAAACGCGATTAGGTGGATATAACACAGACATGTTTAAAACTTCTGACGCACATTACATTTTTAGACAGTGCAGAAAAGACGGTTTCACATTAGAGAAAATTCTTGGCTTGTGAGACAGATGAATGCAAATTATGTGTTTGCCTTTACTTACATTCTAAAAATATGGATTTATGAATCAATGAAAGGGTGACAAATTCCCCAAATTTCCCATTTACAAAGATATTCATGGAAACCAATGCATTCTATATCCTGCTACTTTTTACTCTTTCAAACACAAGGCTTCGTTGCCTCTTTATTTGAGGGTGTGTCACAAGGACCCATTAAACCACTCCTGCTGCTGGGTTATTCCCACACGTCAGTGAGCAGTCATGGGCTAGCACGCCCTCCCTGCATCTCCTCTTGTCCTGCAGTTGTTGGTCCATCTCTGAGAGTGGCATAAGGATGCCAATGCAGAAATCAAACCAATGTCTCAGAAGTACAGAACCTTAGAAATCAATAGAAAATGAAAGTTCTGTGAGAAAAACACAGCCACCCCAGCACAGTACTCCTTTTCACTGATTCTAACAACTGTCCTTAATCTGGCTTCTCATCCATATATATTGCTCTGGGCTCAAATCTCTTAGCTACTCTTTGTGACCCATGTCAACCCATTTAATTCTTTTTTTTTTTTTTTTTTTTGGTAATGTATTTATTTATTTTTAAATTTGACATTAAAAAAAATTTTTTTTTATTATTTTTTGGCTGCATTGGGTCTTTGTTGCTGCACACGGGCTTTTCTCTAGTTGCAGTGAGCGGGGGGCTACTCTTTGTTGCTTCTCATTGCAGTGGCTTCTCGTTGCAGAGCACGGGCTCTAGGTGCACGGACTTTAGCAGTTGCAGCATGCGGGCTCAGCAGTTGTGGCTTAGTTGCTCCGCGGCACGTGGGACCTTCCTGGACCAGGGATCGAACCTGTGTCCACTGCATTGGCAGGCGGATTCCCAACCACTGCGCAACCAGGGAAGTCCCAACCCATTTAATTCTTAACTTCACAATTTCTATCCAAATCATCACTATTGCCTTCTATGAGTCAGGGGTTATTTTATGTTCCTATTCTCTGTGATCACAGATATTCAAGTTGATGATTCATTTGACCTTGTGACCCCAGTTCTCGGACCTCCTTGACTCTGCTGATTGTCCTTTTTTCACATCAACAATAGACAGTCCCTTTTTTGTTCCACAGCTCCTAGCTGCTACCAGGAATAGTCTCTTTGCTACTCCCTGGGGAAAAAAAAGCAAGATCTTCAACTCCGATCTGTCCTTAACAGTATCCCCCTGTGGAAATAGCTAAAACGTGTTGAGCATGTAGTCTGTGCCAGGTACTGTTCCAAGCACTTTACATCTACTTATACTCCTTAATCCTTATAAGAAACCCTGTGAGACAGGCACTGTCATTATTCTACTATACAGAGAAGGAAACAGAGAGAGGGAGTTTAAATGACTTGCCCAAGGTCACAAGGTGAGAGGAGTCAGGATTTGAATTTGCACCATAACCATCACAGCTCCTGCGTGGTCGTCTAAGGACCAAATGAGCTCATGTACATAAGTGCTAGAAGGAGTTCCAAATGCCATGGGATAAGACCTATATTAAGTGTTAGCTTCTATTATTATTATTATTACTATTATTATTAGCAACTAACTGAACTTGCACTTTATTCATATTCAGATCTCTAGTCTCTCAAGCCCTCCGACCTTACCAAGGATGATCTCACTGGCTAAAATAGACTCTCCTCAGGGTGAACTTCACAAATTGTGATTCCTGTGCTGTCTTTACTGCTCTTTTAAGCCTCTAGGAGCCTGCTGACCCTGTTACCACCGTGCCTATTCACGACCTTAGCTCACTCCCGTTCCTCTGTCACAGAGCAGAGAGGACCATGGTACAGGGCAAGTTCTTCCAGGACAACTATACATGATCTGATTGTCCGTACCAGGAAATTTTTTATTGATTTTGCTGAATCTCTGATCTTGAAAAAAACATTCATTTGGTCATTTTACCTCTTCTAACCACCATACTATGTATTACTTTCTCCTCATTGCCAAAACTCCTTTCCCCTCCATCCTCCCTCCCAAAGGACACACACATGCATACACACTTCTCAGTTCTCCATTGTTATCAGCGGCACCATCATTGTTAATTTCTTGGACCCAGAGTCATGATTTTCCCCCTTCCTTCCTGCATATAACTAGCTGTTCAATATTTAAACAATTTTCTCCTTCAGTCTCTTCCTTTCTCTAGCTAATATGTGATGTTCACATACACCTGGCTTCCCCTACCTAACAGCTTTCTGGCTGAACTCTGTGGTTCTAATTATTACCCATTTACCTTGTACCTTACTTACAGACTTTTCTTCCTAAACAATGTCTTCATTACCCACTGCAGCAATGGCTCCTTGTCTTTTCACTACACCGAATATAAAATGCACGGCTTGGTTTTCCAGCTCTCCCTCGGAAGGGTCTTCTAACTTCCACTTGTTCATCCTCTTACTTTCCATCCCTAGTCAGTGAGCCTTCTGACCAGTCAGACTAGCCATCATGTCTGTTCCGTGAATGTGCCCACTTCATGGTGTTCCTGGAGTACCTTCATGCTCTCCCCTCTCCAAATCCTACACACTTCAGAGATCTGGCTGCAGTCTCACCTCCTCCATTAACAATAAGGATGGGCTACGCTGATCATCGTCAGCCTCCTTCTCTACTGACCACTTACAGCCACGTTATCAAACAACACAGGACTTACTAGATACTTTCTGGCATTAATCACCATTGTTTCATGAAACTGAAAATTCCTTGATAACAGAAGCCGAATTTTATACTTTTATAGCTCTTTTTCTGCCTAGCAAAGTACCAGGCCCCAGTAACTGCACATTATCTCTTTGCCTAAAATGTAGGATAATTTCACTATATTTATAAAACACCAGTCCTGAATCTAACCAAGTAAATGCATCTACAAGAGTCCTCTTATATTGACGGCAGGCCTAACGTGGGGAAATTTCTCTACATAAGCAGATGTCTGCGCTTCAGCCATTTTGTTCCTATGACTGCCTATTTTTAAAAGAATAATTCAATAACTATCTGGAATCACTCTCCCCTCCATCCATCCATGTGGGAGAAGAAAGCACAAGCAGTGATCTCCCAAATTTCTCACTGGCATACTTGAAGCGCTCTTCATAATGGCAATCTTCCTAAGCCAAGAAGGAATCAAAGAATCAGATAATGAAGCAAAACAGTTTCCTAAACAAGGAATATCTTACTTCAATTTAATTTTCTGAAAAGATGTTCAACAAGAACACATGACAGAGTTCAGTTTCTAACTTTGCTACCATATGAGGGCTTTTTGATATATTACTTTTATTTTTGTGTCTTACTGTTTTGGTTTTCTTTACAGAGTGTTTGAATATCTGATGAGGTCTGGCCACAGTACACCTTTTTAGAAGTTAGTTCTTTATATGGAAATGTTTCTGATACTCTTAGTCTCCAAAGAGTCCCCTGGTTAAGAAAATCCTACTGGAGGTATCACTCGTTTACCACTAAGGAAAGAAAAAAAAGAAACATCCCTGGGAAACTCTTGGTTTCCTTTACTCAAACCACAAGGATGTAGGAAGAAATAAATATCTCTGAAACTTCTTTAATTTTTTTAAAAGTTATTATTACTTAGTGTAAGTCTGCTCTGTGGTGTATGTGAAAGCAAGATTGTGCAGTCTGACTTTTTCCCAGGACTTTTTTTTTTCAAAGAGAGGATGACGTTTCTCCAGATGTTTTTCCGGGTAATTAGTTTTAAATAAACAAAGGAAAAAATAGCTTAGTGGTTTTTTTCACTCCAAAGCAGGGCAGTATGGCAATCCATACACTAATAATCCATATCCTAATGATATGATGTTCAGTGCTGAGGCAGGAAGAGAAGGCAGCACCGCTGGCTCTTATCCGTAGGCTGTGCTTGACTCTGCGCTGTAAATCTTTTCACGTCGTTGTTTCCTTGCATAATTACTCCTGTGTTGATGTGAGGCTCAGGACCACAATCACATGACAAAGCACAGGGTACAAAGGACATGTCACCCAGTCAGTTCTCCAAAACATTAGACGTTAAAGAGGAGACAGCAAGCCTCTGATAGTCAGGCAAGAGCTTGCTATCTTTTCCCATCAAAGGTCAGCAGAGGACACGGTTGCTACATCGCTACAATTCTTTTTACATGAAGTTTTCCGTTTACTGTATTTAGATAAAGGGAATGTGATTAGAGAGCTTTCTGAAATTCCCTCAAGATATCAGACATGTGGAATTTCCTAGAGAGATCTATGCATTAGTTGAATCACTTGCATACCTTAAAAATGCTCTGTAGTAAGAGATTTCACCATTAAAATGTATGCCTTTCAACTAACTTGCTTCAAGAAAATAAAAATGTCACAGTGGCTCAAAAATCTGATGAAAAGTGATATCACCTTTATTATCTCGTTTGTCACTGCAAATGTTACTTAAGCGTGGTCCAGAAGGGAGCCTGAAAAGCTCGTCTGAAGAGTTAGTATCTTACTCGCAAAATCAGCCAAAATGCAGGCTTCTGCTCCTAAGATTTATTTAACACTTAGATATGTACCAGGCATTCTACCTGGTAGTGATGTGTGTTATGTCTTAAAACTTATATGAACCCTATGAGGTAGGAATGCTGTTATCTCGATTTCACAAGCCAGGAAATGGAGGTGTAGAGAGATGAGTTTCCTGCCCATGGTCACACAGGAACTCTGTGACAGAGGTAGGATTTGAATCCAAGTCTGACCCCAGAGCCAAAGTCTCCAACACTGTATTCCACTGCCTTCGCTAAGACCAAAAGCCTCTTTCTAGGCAGCATTTACTAAGTACTTAGGATAGAGCTAAGCACTTTTCAAATATTATCTTTTATTCCAGGGTGAAATTCTACCTTTTCTGATCTAATCTTAACAGTTTTCCAATGAAGCTCCTAAGCTGGGTGTATATAAACAAAAGCAAAATGCTTGGTAATTATCTAATGAAATAAGATTCTCAACATAAATAGTTTTCGAACTTCAGGCCAGAGATGTTACCAACACAATATTGGACTTGCATTATTTTTTCCATTTCCCTTAAATAAAACCAGAGTATGTTATGGGACCTTGACCAACTGAAATTTTGTACCATCAAATTATGCTGTGGCTTTTACTTTTAAAACTACAATTTAAAAGAAATAATCTCTTCTGTTGCTGGGGTGAATGCCTTACCGCTGTATGTAAGAGTTATTCACACCGCGGTGATCCAAATCGTGGCTTAAGGCAGCAATCAGCAGTGCGAGTATCTCCAGGTCAGTCAGCCTGTTCTGCACGACCGAAGAGTCGAAGAAAGAAAGAGAAAGAACAGTTTGGTAAAGTGCATTATACCACCTCTTTCCACCAATCACGTGGTTTTCTCCTTAGTGCTTTACATATGTGCTTTCTAGTCACATAGGACTCACGCTGGAATCCTATTCTGCAGGCAAATCAGTCGTACTTTGTTTTCAGAATGGGATTATCATTATCAACAGAAAAAGTTCAAATGCCTCAAATAATCAATAACCTGTCCACCTATAGTCAACATATATATATATATATATATATATTTAAAGAAGATGCTGGGGGTAGGAGTTTATTAATTAATTAATTTATTTTTGCTGTGTTGGGTCTTCGTTTTCTGTGCCAGGGCTTTCTCTAGTTGTGGCAAGCGGGGTCCACTCTCTTCATCGCGGTGCACGGGCCTCTCACTATCGTGGCCTCTCTTGTTGCGGAGCACAGGCTCCAGACGCGCAGGCTCAGTAGTAGTGGCTCACGGGCCTAGTTGCCCCGCGGCATGTGGGATCTTCCCAGACCAGGGCTCGAACCCGTGTCCCCTGCATTAGCAGGCAGATTCTCAACCACTGTGCCACCAGGGAAGCCCCACCCTATTTCTTATAAATGTTTGCTATGGCAGGAAAGTACTACTATGGTATCTGATATGGCTTCTTGGACAACAATCACTTTTTTTTAGCTCTAGCCAGCTAAAATGTGCACTCTATGAAAGTAGAGACAGAGAATAACATTTTTAGAATTTATTAAATAAAAAAGAGCATGGATGTATGCCTGGAATCACTGACATAGAATAACTTGTCGATTCCCACTGAAGTTAGAATCTAAGGACAGAGATACGAACATTTTGGCGTGGAAAAGAACGAATTACTTGAAAGTTTTCTGCATTGATCTTCCTGTAAACAGTCTCTGGTCAATGTATATGAGACCAAAACCTTTTCCATGAAATAGTACTTATAAAATTAACAGAGTGCTCCAGAGAAAATGTGACAGAGAACCCTGGACTCATCTATGGAGCCAAGTTCAGGACCTGAGTGGTTTTTGAGGAATTCTACTATGGAGCAGGTTGAATGTGAACATGAGAAATTTGATACTTTTCTTATATTGTAGAGTTTTCTTCTGAAGGAAGTGTTTATTTGCCCAAAGGCTGTTAAGTTTAACATGAAGCTATTTTAAAGATTTTTAAAATAGGCCACATATATATTATATATGAAAGACAATTAGAAATTATTTTGCCATACCAGTCTTCCTTAATTAACAAAATATAATTTATTTTGTAAGTGGCATTAAATATTATTCTCAATCGTCATTAGTGCACATTAAAAAACACTTGAAAGAATATGCTGTATACTTGCAGCAAAGCAACAAAATATCTTAAATATATAAATGGCTCTAAGAAGTACCTGAATTTTGCCTGCTTTTAGTGCAGCAAACATGCACTGAGCTGTATTAAAGGCATGTCTCCAATTATGATAGGCAACATTCTTCCGATAGTTCTTCTTAACACTTAAAATCCACCTGCAAAGAACCTTTAGGAAATAAAGCGTAAGTAGTAAAAATAACTGCTGACGTTTATCACACATTTATTAATCTTCATGCACTGTACAAAGCATTTACATCTAAATCCCGGGACTCTGAGGGAGGCACTACCATTTTGATTATTGTACAGATGAGGAAAGTGACATTCAGAGACTTGCCTAAGGTCACAGTACTTGTAAAGGGTGGGCCCAAAAGTCAAACCTCAGCAGTTTGACTTCAGAGCCTACCATGCAAACCACCGTGCTAACTAAATTAGATGTGAAATGCAAGGCAGCTCGAAGAAAGGTACTTTTGTCATGGGTAGGGCACAGACTAGCTTTTTAAAAGATATTATGTCCATGTGTCATCAATTAGGAGAGTCCAAGTAGGCAGTCACACATGCATGAATTCACTCTCAGGGAGCCATGCAAGCAGCCAGTCTCCAGTTCTTCTCATGCTCCCATTCTGTACATCCGCAAAGGTAATTGTGCAAGGCTCTGGGGATGGCTTGGGGGCAAGGCACACAGCACATGTCCAAGGACAAACTGGAGCTCCAAGGACAAACTGGAGCTCCAAGTCCCAATCTTTGTCCCTTTTAAACTACGCTTAAATATTCAGGCAGAGTTACTGCTTGGTTACCAAGAAGTAATTAACAAAAAATAATATATGCAACATAAAGCCCTGGGGTGTGTGTGTGTGTGTGTGTGTGTGTGTGTGTGTTATACACATATTTTAAAAGATGGGGAAAAAAAGGATAGATTTCAGAAAAATCTCACAAGCTGGGTTTAACTCAACTCCTAAGTGGTATATTCAGTACAATCCCCAGGGACTCATGGGCTGTAAGCTTGATAATTTTGTGTTTGTGTTAGCATCAGAGTCTGCCTCTCTTCAATACTGAATGATTTACTATACTTTTGGGGATCTCTAAAAATAAATATGTGCTTCTCCCTACGTGTATCACTGGAGATATTTCAAACACAAAGGGCATTGCCCTGGGGAATAGAAAAAGTACCAGGGAAACGAATGTTGCTTTAACAATATTCAACACAGTTTGATTGGCTGCAAAAGTAGGCCAAAAACAAGGTTTCTTCTTTGTTGGTAGAAATTGTTTATAGAGGATTTGGCAGAAAAATCAATGCTTTCATATCCTCCCTTTTCTTTTCAGGTCTCTTTGTTCCTGTTCTATGACGCAGTTCACAGGGAATTCTGATAAAAAGAACCCAAATGTCCCCTAGCTCTTTCACCCCTGAGTAACCATATTTCCCAGAGGATTTCCGTATGCCTAAGGCTGACGTGCTAACGTGAAGTACACTGCAGCATGACCATTTCTCAACAAAGTCGACCCCGAAGATGATAGATTCATCTTATTAGGAGAATTTTAAGTAAGAGCAATTAACTTTCTTTGATATGCTTAGGAAGTGAAGTGTCATAGAAAATTACTGGTGATTAATTAAAGAGTCAAGGAAAATAAGCAGGAAAACCCAGAAATTTAACCTATGGACATATCTCTTTACTAATCATAAATCTGTAGATATAATTAAATAGGCACTTATGCATATAATGTGAAATAATGACCAAAATGACTCTATGAAACCTAATTCCTGATGGACTACTCTATTCTGCTGCTGCTGCTTCTTTTTTTTTATCTGGCCACGCTGCGTGGCTTGTGGGATCTTAGTTCCCCGAACAGGGATTAAACCTGGGCCATGGCAGTGAAAGCGCTGAGTCCTAACCACTGGACCGCCAGGGAACTCCCTATACTGCTTCTATGGAAATAGGCCTATTGAACTAGGTAACCCAATGGATACCCAACTGTATCTAATTAGTAACTAGATTCAAGTACAGGTTTGGATTCTGTTATCAAATGTTCTTAACAGCATTTAGGAAAATTATGGTCATATTTGCTTAATGCTTGGTGGATATGCCTGGCGTGTTCACATCTGTAGTACAATCTTTTGTACAGGACTACTGAATAATTATGTGCAGTTTGGAAGACCCTAGGGAGCATGCTCAACACACTGAATCAGTCTCCAACATTACAAAGGCTTCCTAAGTCCTGCACGGCATCCTTAAGATGCTATGGGAGAAAGCGAAGAAAGAAAAAATACAGCTCAGCTCCTGCCTTCAAGAATTTCAATCAGTAGTGAGTGAAAGTAACAAAAGCGCACATATAAAGGAAATAAATTCACATAAAAATGAGAGCACAAATTTATAAACTGTCAATAGCATTCCAAGTGGCATGAAGTCAATCCTAGGGTTCTCCCAGAAATAGAGATTTTTAAGTCAGGCTCTAAGGAAAAGTATGTTATGGCACAACATACTTGGAGCAGACTTGGAAGTGGAGCCATCCTGTCCATTCAGGGCAGGAATGACACATAAAAGACAGAAGGTCAAAGAAAACAAGTACAGCACATGCAGATTTGTTGGAGTAGAGTTGAAGAATCTGCCTCAGAGATCAGCAAGAATTATAGGAGAGTAACTCAAGATTTGGAAGCCAAGCAGAGACAGGAAGATCTGACATAACTTTCAGTAGGAAGTATTCTTTGTCGGGGTACTTCATGGTGCTTAACATCCTCTCTAGCAGTAACATTTTAATTTTATCATCCTAAAATTATATCTGAAATGTACAGTGACAATAATATCTCAAATAAACAAAACACAAGAGTCACTAAGGCAGGAAGGCCAACCAGAATAATAGCAATGTTCGTGTTGATGTTGGCCGGAATTAGAATAGTAGTTATTCAAACAGAAAAGGAGAGTAGATGAATGAGACATTGAGGAGAAATATCTGCCTAATGGATAAACATTCAAGGAAAGGTAAAAATAAAGACTGTAAAAGAAATTCTCAGTGACTATCTTCATACCCAACACTCAAATGCTATCTAAAAGCTTATGTTTTTAAGAAATAAGAAATAAATCAACTTATATAAGAATTTCATAAATAGGTACAAGGATCATATTCCTGTTCTGTCCAGGCCCTTTCAACAGAATCAGCACTTAGTGTAAAGTATGGGCGATCTCAGGAATGGAAAGGGATTTGAGTCGCTATCTAGGTTTACAAGTCCCGTGACTAGCAAGAAGCAGAACTGAGATTTGCATTTAGAACTTCCGGCTCTAAATGAGATCTTCATTCCATTAATAGAAAAGGCTTTTTAAAATGAGCCCTATAACCTTCAACAGAGAAATATGATAGGGAAATATAACCATGGTCAAATTTGGTCTAAGGAAGGGATAACTGACATGTACTCTACACCTGTGTATTAATCGAAATATACAAGTGTGCACACATACACATGCATGCAAATAGACAATCTCACAGATGCATGTGTAATTCTCACGGGACTCCCGTTGGGGAGGTCATACCACTATTCCCAATTAACAGATTACAAAACTGAGAATGTGAGAGATTAACTGCCCAAAGAAATAAGAGATCACTAGTCGAGCTATGACTCAAAATGCATGAACTTTCTACTCCACCATGCTATGTCAATTTCTTCATTTGTAAGACAGGGACAATAATAACCAAAGAACCTTTCCTGAGAGCTTCTTAAAATAATTAAATGATATGGTATCTCTTAATCAACACGCTCTTATAGGAGTGAAGTATTACTAGAGAAGAGTCTACAGACAGTTGGTCTTTGTTTTCACCCAAGAGTAATATAAACTTCAGTTAAATTAAAGAAAGAACTAGATTCGGGCCCCCAGTAATACCAGAAATGACACTGTATTAACCTTAGCTATATTAGCCCTCAGTTTTCATGCCTCAGTGAGGCTTTCAGAGCAGGGACGACTCGTCACTGAAATGTGTACCTAGCACAGTACAGGATACACAGCTTACTGTTAATACATTTTCATTTTATGAATGAATGGATTGCTGGATAGTGGAGGCCTTCAAGGTATTTACATTTCCAGATAGGAAATCTGTACGAGGAGACTAGACATTCAACTGACTGTAAAAAAGTAGTTTTAAAGGCAAATTACTGAATTTTTTTTTCATATCGGCCTTTCTATTCTCCCTTATTCTTTGATGGGATACACGTAGCCATTATGAAACAGAATAGAATTCCCTGATATCTCCCAACTGGTATTAGAAGGTATTGATTTCAGTCTTGCTATTTTCTGAGAGGCGAATAAGGTAATCGACGGGGGTTAAAATCAGTTTTCATCTTCACTCCATATGGGTGACCCTGTTTGAACCAAGAGCTTGGCTTCACATCAACCTCTTCACTCCCTCATTTCCAAAGGAGTTCACTCTGTTTTGGTCCTTCTTTCTACTGTGTTATCGTAACCTCCGCAATCAGATCATGTTACTTCCCTACTTAAAATTCCTCAGTGACTCACCATTGTTTTCAGGATAAAATCCACATTCCTCTGAACAGTGTACAAGGTTCTACAGAATCTGCTTCTTGGTTGCTTTTCTCACCACTCTCACCCCCTCACCAGTGCTCCGTGCCTCCACCCTCCGCTCTCTGTCATCCTGCCTTTGCACATGCTGCTCTCACTGTTGGGAATATTCTCCCCTATTCTTCAGCCTGGTGCTTGATACATGTGGGAACCCAATACATGTCTTTTTAATGGTTGATAACTTTTCTTTAAACACCCTGGGTATGCATTAGGTGACAGTATATCAATCTCTGAAACTTAAAAATCCTTATTCCATACTAGCGTCCAAAACTAATTCTCTCTCTTACACACACATACACACACACACACACACACACACACTTTCCAGAGGACATCACTGCATTCCTACCTCGTGTTTCATCTGGAAGTTCTGCACAAGGTTGAGATCAGTGAACATCCGGATTGTGCAGAGTGCCGTTTCCAGGTCAGACAGCTCAAAGTCACTGAAGCTGAAGTCGGTGATTTTAAGGGTCTGGGCAGATGGTACCGTGGCAGCCTTAGGTAAGGGGAGAAGAAGAAAGTGAGATAAAGCTGTTAAAGCAGCAGTGATTCACAAAGTTTTCTTGCTTTGCTATGGGGAAATAGCACACTGTGTTTATCCTTTTTCCTTTTAATGTCATATACTAGAAATCTTTTAATGTAGAAGTTACTCCATTTTTTTTTTTTTAAACTGAGCCACATGTGGGTAACTAATATGGTTCCAGGTAGGCCAGGTGGAAGAGAGAGGGTAACTGTACCTAGAACAGTAGGCAGAATTAAGGACTCCAGTGATCCTGCCCCTTTATACCTCCTCAGTGTTATTCGTTCAACAGATACTTATTGAGTAATTATTGGCCCCGTCCCAGAGGATAAGTGGTGAGCAGGTTAATGATAATGTTCTAAGCATTTTACATTTAATTCTCAAGACAACCTTATGAAATCGATACTCTAGCTCCATTTTTCAAGTACAGAAACGTAAGCATGGATGAACACTTCCTTACCCATGGTAGCACAGCCAGGTGAGGACTGGAGCCTGGCTTCCAATGCAGACAGACTATGCTGCTCTCAGATTTGACACAATCTCTAATCTAGAGACCAACAGAACCTACTTTACTTAAGCCTGACGACAAGAATCACCTAGGGTACCTATTAAAAATAGAATTAGTGGGCTTCCCTGGTGGCGCACTGGTTGAGAGTCCGCCTGCCGATGCAGGGGACACGGGTTCGTGTCCCGGTCCGGGAGGATCCCACGTGCCACGGAGCGGCTGCGCCCGTGAGCCATGGCCGCTGAGCCTGCGCGTCCGGAGCCTGTGCTCCGCAACGGGAGAGGCCACGACAGTGAGAGGCCCGCATACCGCAAAAAAAAAAAAAATAGAATTAGTGATTCTGATTCAGTAGGTCTGGGATGGGTTAAGAAACTGTTTTTTTGGAGAGGGATCTGTTTTTTTAATTAACATCCTCAGTTTTGATTTGTTAGTCATTTAATTGTAGTAAAACACTTGCAATTTCTTCAAATACACCTTGCTCTTTTTTTTTTTTTTTTAAATCTACGTTCCTTTTACCTCCTGCTTCTCCTACTTTCTTTAACTAAAGGACTTAAGACACAGTTCCCATCCAAAGAAGAGTTAAATGCCCTTCAGAGCTAAGCCCACCTTGGGAATACCTGTTTAATTACACGAAGTTCACTATAATGTAATTTCTTGTTTATCTGTCTCCTAAGTACACTGCGACTGACAAGTGGGGCTGTACCTTACACATCTTTGTATCCACTGTGTCTACTGATGGATAGTTTTGATATTTGTTAATATGAATATTTATTAAATGAATGGAAGGGGAAAAATCTTATTCCCTTCACTTAATTTGAGTTATAAATTCTGGTTTTAAGGTCCCAAAACTTCTTAGGAGAGTGGAGCCCATTAACTTGAGTTAGAAAACTAGCAGACCTGGCAAATGCATTCCAATTTGTTTGGTTTGGTACTGAATATTTTTTAAAAACCACCGAATTTGTTGTACTATTTAAAAATTGGGAGAGTTTTAACAATAAAACAGGATTTCTGGCATCTCCTGGAAAATCCGGCCACGTTGAGCCCCAATTCCCATGAAGCAATGCTGGCCACAGCCGAGGCCCCCCGGCTCCCTCATACTGAGCAAAGCTGTCAAGGCTTCTCTCCTAGATTTCCTGCCGCGCCCCTGCCGGCATGAGAACTTGTAAGAACCCCACTCCTCCACCCCCTTGACTATTCACTCTGCCAGCACTGTAACTGCCTTAGCCAGATGTGGCTGAGATTGACGTGATGAAAAGAGGCTTTAACTTGGTGTGGGGCAGAGGGAAGAAAACCAGGTTCTTTCCAATGTTCTTTCCTTGATTCCCTCCAAACCCCTTAAATTTCTTCTGAGAATCTGGTATATCACTTCTCTGCCTTCCCTCCATCTTTTGTGAAGTAAAAAGGTCAATACTACTAAAATCTTATGGAGCAATCTAGAACTTCCCCTACCAGCCTGAGGGTGCGCGCACATTCTCTGCTCATCGGGACCCTCGTGTTTTACTTACGTATACCAGACCTGATTAAACTTTAAAAGATTGTTACCCTCTTCATACTCCAAACCAAGACTCTTTGCCCAAGCCCAAAATTCACGAGGAAATACGCCTTCTGTTCAGTCACTTCGGCAGGCTAATGCGTGGGCTGAACTAGGGGAAGAAAGGAGGGCTGAAAATGCTCCGAGAAAGGGTAGCGCTGTTTACACCAGCCCCCAACATAGAGACGGAGCAGACAGCTTGGGGGGAATGGGGAAGTGTGGAGGTGGGAGTAGGCCCACCTTTTAACTCAGAGCAGATGACAGCTGCTTCCCTTAAACACTGCACAAGAGAACAGATGTTTGTTCCTTAGGGCATCATTATTCTTAGAGCAGGAAGTTTTCCCTCTTTCCTTCCACAAAGGATATTCTAAACACTACGGGATGAAGACGGCCAACATGGCTTGTGCCTTGCTCCATCATACACTCTAACTCCCGACCACTCTCTCCTGAGAGCAGACGCTTTTCTTCTGCTTGTTCAGCCACGTCACACCACGACCCAACCTTTCTAAGCTGACCTGGGAGGATGTGCAGACATTTTCCTTCAGAACCTTGTGGTCAGTGATGCAGAGGTTCAGAATTCTTGGGATCGATTGCTAATAAGCCATGAGAAAGTCACACATCATTTAAAGCTCTCGTAAACTGCTTCTCTAACCATCACAAGAGAATTCAACTTTCTGTCTGCCCTGCAAGGGCTTGGGATAAAGGGGATTTTAAGTAAAACATATTGCCTGTCATTCTAACTTACCATTTTATAAAACAAAATAGTCTACATCTTACTAATAGCAGGGAAAAAATATGTGGTATTTCTGGGAGAGGTTATGTATATACAATTCTGGATTTTTATAGCTTCCTTCACTGACCGTTTGATTTGTTAGAATTTGCAAAGTGAGACTTCTGACTTTGTTTTTCTTTGGGGGATAATATAACTTGTTGCATCATGATGTTGAAGACAAACAAGTAACATTTTATAGATTCTGTAAAGCTATAAATGTGTGTATGTATTATGGTTGACTAATCCAATTCGAACTTCTGGAACTATGATACCACCTAATACTGCACAATACTGCTTATTTCCCCACATGAAAGCACAGTGCCTGTGAATTCTCAGGCAATAGCAATTAGATATTTTAGTGCTTCATCTGAATATAGTTAAGTCTTTCTAGGGTTGTGAGTTCTAATTTGTGTCAAATTAACCAAATATGGAATATAAAGAATATACAAAGCTCCCTGGGTTAAAGATTCAACCTGGCAAACAGTTTGGTAGTATAAAGTCATTTTTCTTCTGAGTTCTTTAAGTATACCTGCCACTCAAACTAATAAAGAAACTAGTTACCTCTCGTGACTCTTTAGAGGAAATTCTTCATTCAAGTTCCTTTTTTATGACTTTTTTCTAATGTCTTGATCCCTTTTCACCATTCTTGCAAAAATTAAACAAAACAAAACAAAACTCTGGAAGTGAAATTCACTACGGGTGGAACTGGACATATCCTTGGGAGTAGGACTGGATTGGGTTAAAGGAAGCAGTATTCAGAGCTATAAAAATACTTTAACTGCTCAGTGATCTTTAATGAAAACCAGCTGTTCTGAGTACCGTCTGACTGATGAGGATCTATATAATAAACTGATCACCAGCCGGTATTATCCTAGATCAGCTACCACATCTGCATTTGGCATTAGATAATGATCATAAAAAGAGAAACCTGAAAGTAAGGTGAAGCACATGGTAAAGGAATGTTTGCTATTAGGGGTTCTAGTCCCGATGCCCCACTGACTTTGTCACCCTGAACAAGACGTTCAACCTCTGTCCATTTTCTCACCTGTAAAATGAGGGGGTTGTCTCTAAGGTTTAATTTATCTCTGTGTCCACAGGACTCCAGGATCTATAACTGCCTTCTCACTTTGGAATCCAAGGCCACCCTGTGAGTGGCATCTAAATCTTGCCAGTGACCTTCCTGTACAGGCCCAAGCTCCGTCTCTGACTCTCTCACCATTTAAGGTAAATGGATGGTGCTCCTTAGCTGTTATGGTTATACTATGCTTTTCATGCTTGATTCCTCACACGTGAGAGAAGGGATATTCCACTCCTCCTGGCTTAAACAGAGGACCCTAGCCTCTCATGAGTGCAGAGGAGGGTTAGACTGGGTACGTGGTAGCCTCTATACTTACTGCAATAATGCTCTAAATGAAAAATTGAGTTTTTGGAAATTGCCATCATTTGACTTTTTTATGCAAGGTGGGGAGAGGTGTCTATGTTTTTGCCATTTGTTTTCAAGGTTAATTAATGCTCTCTCTTTCACTTCTGGGCCTCTTTTACTGTTTCTCCTCCTCTGACTAGAATCCACCCCCACCCCAAGTTTTCATACAGCTAGTTCTTTCCCATTTTTTTATGTCTCAGCTGCACCAGAGAAACATTCACTGGTCTCTGTGGTAGATACTGTAGCAAGACTCCATTAACATAACATCTATTTCAACCTTTTCCTAGTGAGCCTTCATTTTCTGAAGAGTTAAGAAAGCTCAAAAATATATTTCCCTGACTCCCTTTCAGCTAGGGCTCCAGATGAAATTTGGTTTCTTCAATGAGGTATACTTGAATTTCAAACTAACACAGTGCCTACCACATGAGGAACCTGTTTTTCTAAAATGTGGTTCCAGCAGGTGTTATGCCGCTGTGGAGACTTCAGTTCTGGCAGCAGCTTTCTCACTCCCAAACTATGCTGCGATGGTTGATTCTAGAAGGAGATGGCCTAGTGGCTTTCTGATTCTGGCTTACATGAAAGTTTCCAAAGTGAGCCACATCTCGAAACCCACACACAATCTTATCCTGTAGGCTGCTGAATGACGATGTAGGATGAAATCACAGACTTGCCGTATCTCTTACGTGAACGTTAGAGCATTGATCAGGATCAAGTGGGGCACCAAGAATGGAACTGAGACATTTAAGAAGATGTGGATAACTACACATATCCCAAACCATTCACTCTAGAATATGTGTCTATAGTATATAATTTCATGATGCCTATACTTTACAGTCATAGCTTTTTTCCTGATAATTATATAATATTATATAATTAAGTTATACATATAGTCCTTCACTATTCTTTAAGTTCCAAGAGGACAGAGATTGATTACTTATTGTTATATTTGGAACACCTAATATAATACCCACATAAAATAGGAGATAAATGTGAATGTATAAATGAAAAGTTTTTTGTGATCATCAAGCACCTAATCAGTTCTTCATAATATTTACTTTAATTTGGCAAAGAGCTATAACACAAGCATTAGTAATGAGCCATGCTGAGTGAGACACAACAGATAAATTATAGACTATGCCTTCTTCTCTTACAGTTCAATTATTCACTTTATTTACTTTAAAAAAAAATTTTATAGCTGAATTCCCTCTTTCATCTGCACAATGAATACTTCACTACTGTAATTTTAAAAACACAGCTTCAGCTTGTTTTAAGTGTCATTAAATTTTGATTGATTCACTTGCAAGAACGCTGGAAACTCAGGATGGGAAAGCAATGACCAAAAGTTTTCTACTTTTTAGCAGCTCTGGGTAGGACGTTACTTAAAATGGTCAACTCTAGATAACTCCCCTCAAGTAGAGAACTGGTTACACTTCACAAACAAAAGGTTTACATTTATTTTAGAACACATGGTGCTTTTTTCTTCCTACCTGTTTTCCACCTACCTGTTGTTCTTTTTTGGCTAATTCGAAAATGAGTGCATACTTTTGTACGGTTGTTAGCATAACTGACACCATCTTGGGCCCATACAGTTCCTCCTGTCCTTCCACTGACCCTCCCCAGGACTGTACTATATGGTAAATCATTTCTCCGTCATCAACGGCTTTGTAGTTAATAGATATTTTTAACAATCATTAGGTCCAGGTGGCCTCTATGCTCTGTTAGCTCCAAACAATGATGAAGACCTTCACTGACGAATTCCCAGCGCCCCTGAGACTAGCCTACCCATTCATAAATCTTGACTTAGGAATGCACTCCCTGTTTCCAAGCACATAGCCGTATACCCTAGATTAACCATAAAATTGTCCCAGCGGCCCCTCGGTGGTGTGGAGTGCAGCTGTGAATGCTTCCAAATTGTTGTCCATCCGATCCTACCCTGTAAGTTACACTATGATGAACTGATCCATTGATTGTATGGAGCTGCCTGCCTTGTTTTTCAGTCTCAAGATACCTTCTCAGTTTGGTGGGCACTTTTCATTCCCTCCATCCCCCAACAACTTTCTTGATGGTGCATAATTAGAATGGCTTGGGCTAGAAGGCTTGGAACATGACGGAGAAGATGAAGGCCTCAATGTTGCTTCTACTACATTAGGAGAACTGCTTTTCCTCCCACTACCACCACTACTAATAATAACTGACACATAATAGGTGGGGGAGGCATATGTACCAGGAACTCTGGTCACTACAACTCTCTGAGGTAAGTTCTTTCATTATTCTCTTTTTACAAATGAAGAAACTGAGGCTCAGAGAAGTCACAGATTTACCCGAGATCACGGAGCTGGAATCTGAACCTAGACATCTCTCTCAAGACTCACGTTCTTAACCATCATACTATATTCATGAAAATGAAAACTCTATGACCAGTTAGCCGCTATTTTATTCATTTCATCAACTATTAAATTATTTCTAGCTTCATAATCACTTTAAGAAAAAAGAAAGCATAATCTTGTTGAATGCATTGAAGGATCGTGAATTGTGTTATTTCATGCTAGGTTATAGGCTTCCTGAAAGTCTGAATTTTCCAGAATCATTCAGTTATTCAACAAAACATGTAAACCAGGTTCCTGTTAAGCAATCACTAAATAGTAGCTATTATTATTATGACTCAAGAACTAACAGTCTGATGGAGAAGATAGACACACAAAAAATTGAAATATATCGTTTAAGTGCAACAATACAAGGATGCTAATAAGTTTGCGTAAGTGATCCCTAACAACACAATGACAGAGAATGTAGGTACACATTTAACTACCTTTTTTAGTCACTTGTAATAGTTAATTTTATGTCGCAACTTGACTGGCCACAGGGTGCCCAAATGAAACATGGTTTCTGGGTGTGTCTGTGAGGGTGTTCCTGGATAAGACGAGCACTGGAATCTGTGGACTCAGTAAAGGACACTGTACTCCCCAACGTGCGAGGGCATCATCCAATCCACTGAGGGCCCGACAGAACAAAAGGTGGAAGAAGGAGGAACGTGCCCCTTGTTGCTTCCTCCAAGCCCGCCGGAACAGGGTATCTCCTATCTTTCTCAGGCGCTGGGCCTGGGATTTCAACAATCAGCTCCCCTGCTCTCAGGCCTTTAGACTCAACTCAATGACACCGCTGGTCTTCCTGGGTCTCCAGTCTGCAGACAGCAGACTGTGGACTTCTCAGCCCTCACAAGCATGTGAGCCAACTCCTCAGAATCTATCTCTCTCTCTCATTTACGCATATATAAAATCTCCTTCTGGTTCTTTTTCTCTGGAGAATCCTGACTAGTAAAGTCACCTATTTTTCTAAAGTCAAAGAGAATTGTTCCTGAGCTTTATCAGTACCTTACTTAAGACAAATGACAGCCCTTCTTTTATTCAACTATTTCTTATTATGAAATAAGTTGATTTACACAACAAAAGGGACACACTGGGGTCCCTTTTACACAAGCGTGGAAATGAAACTTTATAGGAAATAATACATTTATAAAATGTATAGTCTCCTTGAAGCCCATAAATCACATGTTCATGGAAAATAATACACTTGGGTATGGTAAATATAAGGGTCATTGAAAAATTATTGAGTTTCATATTTTTGGCGGATGTCTCATGAAAAAGGTTTATATATTTAGCCTGTGGCAAAGTCTCTGGTAACCTTGGAAGAAAATAAAGACATGTGGCTACACAATTTGCTCAACTGTATAATCTTTACACAAAAAAGGTCACACTGCAATTAAAGGCGTTCTGCCTGCCTGAGGTCTGAAGTGTCAAATCTCAAGAGCTAAAATAGAAATTACAGAAACAACTCCTAATTTTCAACTCTTAAGAAAGGCGCTTATTCAGAAAGTTATTTATTAAGTCTGAAAGAAGGGCAGCCACTGAACTTGGTCTTCCGTAAAATGTCAAATTCTTCCAATTAGCTTCAGTGTTTTATGAAGGCATTTTGTTACATTACTCCTTGATGTTTATTCGATACAGATGTTAAGAGGGAAGGAGATTTTCCTCAAGGATCCATTCTTTAAGGAAATTATTTTCAGGAATAAAATTAATGTAGGTATTTGATGAGTTTATTGGTAGCCACAAGGAGAGATGCTCAGTCAGGTATTTTAAGTTCTCCTTATCAGTCCCCATCACTAGCCCGCCTCTTGGGGCACTTTTTTATGCAGAGCAGTTTGGGTCTGGGTCTTTGAACAAAGCCACGCTGACAGCCATCACATTACACTTTACAGAAGGCTAATGTCTCTCTTCCCCATGTTTAACATGCACAGAAAATGTGTTTTCAAAGAAAAAACCCCACACAATTAATTTACAAGGCTGTTAGAATCTTTCTCTAAGAAGGAATTGGATCCAAATATGAATGAGAAAGAAACATACTAATACAAAGAGAGGTGAATATCCCAACTCAGCATGTGGAACCAAATCTTAAAGAGAATAAAGAAGTGAATAAGGCCTAGCAGGACCAGATTAGTATACTTTCTTCAATAACTATATTAACATACTTTATTATTTTTCCTTCTTTCTAACATTATATAACTGGATTCCTTTAAATCTCAATAGGGAAGAGGCACAGACTATAAAAACAAGTTGAATAATGAGCATAAGGTTTTTCAAAACAGTGTAAAGAAGGCACATAATAATGTCAAGATTCCAGTAAAATTCATATATGCTTATAAGTAAAACTTCAGAGAAAATGTATGACTACAATTGGGACTAATACACTCAGATTTGGTTAGCATCTAATTAGTATATAAGAAGCTCAAGAACAGTGCCACCATACTTTGGAGCTAAGACTACCACTGGAAGTAATCCACTAATAAAATCAAAGCAAAATAGGTAAGATTTGCTTGTCAAATGAAAGTAGGAAGAATCAAACAGAATCTATTAAATCTTGCAACGTGGAAAAGATACAGCCCAATTCATGTTATAGACGTCTATAAAAATGAATGCATCCACTGACAGTGTCCAGGAAGTCCAAAGGACCCAAATTGTTCCAGAGTATTTCTAGCACTTTTTAAGGAAGAAGATGCCTTACTGGATGCCTTGTTGGCTACAGTTCGGTGACACTAGTTATCTAGATCATAGGGTCAACTCTTCTTTATTATTATCCACTCAAAATTTTCCATTTATAATTTGACTATCCATATTTTCCCCCAAAGTGAAGGAAGGTGATGATCATCTTGACATAGGGAAGTGGCTCTATACTCTAACACTGCCTTAGGCAATAGAGATTTGGGTCAGGTATCTGGCTCTGCCCCTTACTGCTGTTACCTGCAGCATTCACACACATGCCTGATCAAGAGGGTTCACTTGAAGTTTCTGGTTCTGAAAGGTTAAGGTCAAGATGAGGTGTAAATTCTGTCCTAGGAAATCCTGCCTAAGTGGCCAGCTTTTCCCTCTCTCTCTATTTTGATACAGAAGACCTTTCAGGATCACAACAGGGTCTCAGTTTGCTTTGAGATACATTACGTGTGATTAAAGAAACTGCTATAAAGCAGAAGCTGTAGGGATTGGAACTGAATCAGCACTGACTCCATGACAAAACCGAGTAGTTTATTTAAAAAATCTAAACTCTAAAACGTATTTATTTACTGTTCTTCTAGCAAGAGAAGGCAGAAAAGGCAATCAATCAATCAAATATTCAGTTACTTGTAATACATAAACATTTATTTCATTCAGATATCTTAACTAACAACTTTCTAATAACCATAACCAGGTCAGCTGGGGTCCTTTTATTTTTAGCTCAGTAACTTGTAAGGATCATTAAAAGGTATATGGCAGGGCTTCCCTGGTGGCGCAGTGCTTGAGAGTCCGCCTGCCGATGCAGGAGACGCGGG
>NW_006791822.1:2867654-2876549 GCF_000442215.2 Lipotes vexillifer | reverse complement strand
AACCAAAAAAAAAAAAAAAAAAAAAAAAAAAAAAAAAGGTATATGGCAAAATGCTTGTTTGAGGCCCTATTTCTGCTACACCCAATTTTAAGCCAAGAGAAAATAAGGTTAAAAATGGGATAAAAACTCAAGTTAAGCAAGGGAAAAAAAGGATTCTGAATTTCCTATCAACTTTGTTATACTTTTATGACTAGAAAACTTTTCTGAACATAGGCATAAATGTTTAGTATACTTAAGCACATTATTTAATTCTTTCAAGAACTGATTTCTAAAAATAAAAATTGAGAAGCATTTGACAGCTTTTCAATTTATTTTAGGTTTTAAATTGAGATAAACCATCAGACACATGACTAAGACAGCAATTTTGGTAATTTCGGGATGATGCAGACACCTGTGTATTTGGGGCTGCAAAGGAATTTTTATTAGGATGATAGAAAACAGAATTGAAATCAGTTGCTGAATTCCAACCAATTCAAATGAATTATTTGACCTACAAGCTATGTTATCCTAAATTTCTCAATGCAGCTGCCAGAAATCTATTTTCCAAACGGAACAACAGATGGTTTTGAACAATACTGCAATATAGCAATTCTCAGTTTTTCCAAAGTGTTTTTCTCTGGCTAAAATTATTAACATAATTGAGAAAATAATTTTCAAATTTTTCTGAAAGACTATGCTATTTTCAAAGTAAAAAGCAAAGTTTAATATCCTAATGGATTTTTTTAAGCATTATCTTTAGAAATGACTCTATTTGCTAGTTTTTATTTATCTAAAACAACAAAGTGTACCCTTGCCCTCATTTTAGAGCTAACTTAATAATCCCACAAAGCCTGCAAGCACTTGAAAATGTATCTCTCCATGCGATCATTTCCAGCTCACAGTACGCAGTTAGTTCAAAACTTTATCACTCTATGAGGATTAGACAAATGGGCAATTAAGTCTGATGTGAGAGATACTTTAAACCTCTAAACCTCTGTAAATAATTGAAAAATGTCTCATTCCTTCAAACATCACCATGAACAAAAGAAATACAGCCAATTCGAATGAGGCTAACCCCTAGAGAAGCTTAATCTTTCAGATGAAATCATCTCAAGTTCCTTCAACTGTTCTTGGCAGATGACTCAGCTTCCTACTCGGTGATTTAATCAAGAACATCTACAAGTCCTGATTCTCTTTCCTTCTTTCCTAGCTCATTCTCTCCAGTGCTGTGCAATGACGTGTGGGCTTTGGGTCTGGACTGCCTGGATTTAGTCCTGGCACCATCACTCACGATCTGGGAGATCCTGAGTAGGACAATCTAAACCCTCTCAACCTCAAATTCCATTTTCAAAATGCTAATACTGACCTTATAGGATGGCTGTGCATTTAATACACTTAAGTTAACACACACAAAGAACTTCAAACATGCCAGGTATATGGTAAGTGCTCAATTAAGTGTAGCTATTATTATTTACTATTACTACTATTATTATTATTATTATCCCTTTTCTCTCGTCTTGGCCAAAGAAATGTCTCTTTAATACCTAGGCCACTTCAAGGTCCAGACCTCTTTCAATTTCTTGAAAGAAATTGACTAAATTTCTTAGTCTCACACTCACCCTGGACCTTACCCCTTTGTCCAAGAACATGCTGCTTTCCTGCTTGTGAGCAAACCGTGCTCACAAACACAAAACAAAACAAGTAAAAAACTTCACATGATGCAGCCAACACCTGTCTTAGCTATTTCACTCTCTCTTTCATACAAACCGTATTTTTAAAAATAGTCTGTATTCATTTCCTCCATTTTCTCACCATTTATTCATACCCTTTGCAGTTTCACTCCTGAAGTTGCCTTCTAAACAATCAACTAATCACTGAATCCAGCAGCCTTCTCAGTCCTATTTCTCAACCTTCCTATAACTGATGGGATCTCCTTTCTTGTAAAAACTTCAACTAGCCTTCTGTGCCACTGCCTAGCCTAAACCTTCCTCCCAGTTTAACTCCCACTTCTCTGCTTTAGCTGGTTTTTTTTCCTACACCTTCCATCTAAACCTATACCCACAAGAGTTCTGCCCGCAGCCTTGCACATCTTTCTGCACTCTCCCCAACTTGCTCCATTCCCAGTCTTTCACTACCACGGGACTCCCCCAGATCCCATGATTTAACTTCCAAATCACCGCCTCTAGTTCTGCCCACCAGCCCCTCCCCACTCTAGACCTGCTCTTCCTGGTTGTTGAAGATGTCTATCTGGTTGTTCACTTACCTCAAACTTACCATGTTCTAAATCAAATCTATCCGTTTTCTTTCTTAATATTTCCACTTTTGTTAATGAATGGGATGATCACTCTCTGAATTACCAAGGTCAGGACATCTGAATCATCTTTAGCCTTCTCTCTCCCTAACAGCCCATCACAGATAAGACAGTGATTATATGCATGCATTCTGGAGAGAGACAGTGTGAGTTTGTATCCTGACTCTCCACTTCCTGCCACTGCGACCATGAGCAGGTCCCTTGCTTCATAGCACAGCTGTCCTGTTTACATGAGAAAATGTATGTAAGGGCACGGAGGGTGAACATTTGGCAAGCCATGATGATGACGACAAAGAAAAAGAATCTCAATGATCTCAGTGACCCTTCTCATTCCTTACGTGACTCTCATCAAATCTCATATAGATTTTATGTTGTCTCAAGTAAATTTAAACTCAGAGGGTCAGTCTTGGTTGTCAATGTGTAAGTGGCTCGAATTTTCATTAATCTCATCCAAGGCAATCTCAATCAAGACCTAGAACACGTGATATTCCACTTACATATCAATGTGGTTTTCTCTCATAGTATCCTAAATAAGAATGTAGTGAGAATTCAGCAACTGACCTCATTTGAACCCAATTTCAAATAACATTCTGTAGGCCATATGATCAGAAATTAAAATCACTCTCAATTCTTAATAACACAGAGTACATTATCAGTTACAAGCTATAAAATCTTTGCTGTTATTACTCTAACCAACCAACCACCTTGCAGCCGCCTGTCCACACTTCCCCATGAACTGAAAACTAAATTTACTTTTGGCTTAAGAAAGATGTAAAGATTATAACAATTTTTGGAAAAATATCAGAATCATATAATGTATTACAAAATCAATATGATGCTATCCTTTGCTCTGTGTTATCAGTGAGTTTCTAGCCCTGCAAGAAAGTAGATTTGATTAGATATTTTTATAAATGTCCATATAAATAGATACCACATTTAATTAAATGTCTAGGGGACCATTACCAGTAGAAGCAGTTGTCCTGAGAGAAGCATATTTATGTATTAATTAGATGGCTCTAGTTAGTCATTTCTACAAAGAAAGAGGAGGAGGATTACCGCTAAGGATTGGAGCTCTCGTGTTTCTTCCTCTGCAGCTGAAGCATGATATGACAGAACCTACAGGGTGAGAAAAGAAGGATTGCAGGTTATACAAGAGAGGACTACCAAACACAGACCACAATTTCAAGCCTGAGATTCTGCTAAAACTTCCTGCAGAGACAGCTAGACTCCTCAGAACATCATATCTTGTTTGCTGCTTTCTTCAACAGAGAGAAAATCCCAGACTTTGATTCAAATGCTTATTACGGAAACAGAAGGTATACTCCCTATGTTCAAAGAAAACTGTCACTTTTCCTCTGACATTGTTGATACAACAAACACATTATTTATAAGCCACACTATTAGGTCAAACTTGGCAGAAGATTTTGGGTCACTTTCTTTTAAAAAAAACCTGACTTTAGTTATTTTTACTTGTGTACAGAATCAAGATAAAAGACGTCTGCATAAACTGACATTTTAACGTTGATATTTGGAAAGAAAGTAGTCTAGAAGTGGCTCTCAGATGAAGTATGTAACCACTGCAGAATTCATAAGGAAAAACTGCACAGCGGAGATATAATGTCACACAGACTCAAGGATCCTTTTACACTCATATGATTCAGGAACTGAGAAGAGTAGGGCTGGTCTATAAACCTATCCATTAACAGCTGAGGACACCTAGGCTCAGGGATCCTCATGACTTGGCTGTGAGCTCACACCCAGTGAGAAGACAAGAGGGCCTAGAACCCAGCTTTCAACTCCCAATCTAGTACACTTCCCATCGCCCTAGTGAGTTAAGTTGTAAGAAGATGGTAAGGCAGGTTTACTGTCTTCTTATAACTTAACATGAGAATCATTCATTCCCATTTTCAAAAGTGGTAACTTCTACGTAATGGAATAACATTTTAGACATTCTTTTAAACCAAGGTAGTGACTGCATTTTAAATTGTCTATCATATTTTAAAAACACATTTTTAAAACTTCATTTTTGACAGAGTCAACACAGATATACTAAAATCCCTCAAAGTTTTCAAATCAGTGATAAAAAGGTATCCCATGTTCAGACTTTAAATGGTGAGCCAAGTAATTCAGCAGCCCAAACTAGTTTCCCTTGAACTAGTTTTTAAAATTTTAAGCAATTCAAAATCTAAAGCCAAATGGTATATACACCTACTATCTTGTGATTCAGAGTGTTATAATACTATGATACACCTGATTTGTCTTAGTGTTTGAACCATTAATCACTAGGAAACCTCAGGAACCTTGGAGTTGCTGTCTCCTGCTCCTGTGAAATGGACAGGTCACGGCTAAGCTGCTGCTGACACCACAGAGGTGGTGTGTGGAGAAAGGCTAAGACTATGACCATGAATTAGTCTAATATAAATCAGTGCAATGCAACATGGATAAGTGAATAAAGGAATAACATGACATTCTAAGTTAAAAAAAATTAATTTCATCACACACTGAAGATAAAAATAGCACCTTACTCGTAGGGTTATATGGATTAATTTTGTTAATGCAAGTGAGAACACAGAGTAAGCATTTGATAAAGGTTAGCTATTCTTGTTGTTGTTTTACTGTCATTATAATGATGTCTTCCAGGTCAAAATAATTCCCTGTCATAAGAAAACATGAGGGGTTCATGTCCTTAGCTTTTATCCAATACATCAGAAGAAAAAAATTTTTCAAGGTTAAACCTGTGACTGTACATATGCCTTCCTATAATGAACTGAAATTGAAATGTATATATTAAGTGAAGGCCTAATGACTCATATTTGACTGAAGTAAAACTATAGTGTAAAAATAGAAATAAATCTCAATCAGGAAAATATTCAGAGATTTTGAACAAAATGATATGATATGTGGGATTTGCTTCAAAATAATCAATGGATTAATAGGGAAGAAGAGTGCAGAGAAGTGAGCAAGGGTATGGACGGAATAATAGTAGCCACAGGTCAGTAATTACTGAAGACACAGCTAATGAACACATGGGGGCTCCTTAAGCTATTCTCTCTACTTTAGCATTATGTTTGAAATTTCCCAAATAGGAAGTTTTTTTAAAAAGAGATAACTTCTAATTGATAGCTGGCTTAGATTCAATTCTTCAGTGCAAAGCCATGGAAACAGTAAAAATAAATTCACTTAAAAATTGTATATACACATGCACACACACGTACATATATGTACATGTATGCATATATGTAATTTGAAATATATGTATATTTGTTTGCATATATACACACACATACATATGTGTGTGTGTATTTGAAACAGATTTCTACTGGTTTCTAAGCCAAGGTCTCTTATGTAACACTATAGCAAAACTATTAGTGTTATATATTCACATTAGAAAGTAAAGCATACCATCTTGGTTATTGGTAAATCTTGACTTATATATCCTTCTAGCTCTTTAGGTTAGGTATCTGTTTATTAGGGGTTGGAGAAAAAGTTAATGATCCGTATCCCAAACATTGATTTCCACTGATCTCTACTAGCTAAGAGTAGGCAAACATTAAAGTATATTTCACACCAGTGTATGAACGACTAAGTAATGCCCTTTATGAAGTCTATTTCCCTAAATTGGTCTATGATGTAAGAAATTTCCATGTTACACGAAGTGAACATCTTCAGGCAGTTAGTGAAATACATCTGGAAAGGGCTGGCCCACTTGGGTAGGCTTGTCCTGCTTGGGAGGGAGTCTGCCTGAGGTCAGTGCCCCAAGCCAGTGGTTCACATTCACAATCACCTGGGGGAGCTCTGTAACAATAATTAATAATAATAATAATAATAATTCCTAGCCTCTACCCAAGACTTATTGAATCAGAATTTTCAGAAGTGGGATCCACAAATCTGTAATTTGAAAGACTTTCACTTTTCCTCATTTCTGATTCTGAGTGCTTAGGATTTCTGTTTCTGTTTTTTAAAACATGTGAATACAACTGCTCACAAGGAGAGATGGGGAGGCTCAGGCAATGGGGAAGGGACAGACGGGGTGCAGTGGCAGTAGACATCTGTGTGAATGGATTATTAAGGTCAAGGACTGCTTTTGGCCGAAAAAGCAGAGGACTGAAGGGACCAACGGCTGGAGCTTTGGTTTGGTCATAAGACCCTTGACAAGTTTCTAAAATATTCTGGGTCTCAGTTTCCTTAGCTGTTTAAATGAGAGAAGGATCTGATCATCTAAAGCACATGACTGTCATAAGGATACAGTGATATAACAGACACCAAGAGCTGTTACAGGGAGAGGTGTAAGTTGAGAGTTTGGCCATAGAGACTAAGAAGTCCTGTAAGTGTCAGCCCACCTCTAATGTGACCATCTGCTTGGCCATAGCTCTCTCCACTGCTTCGTACATCTGTGTGTTCTGGATCCCCAAGCCACAAAAGATGACAAAAGCTTCCAGAAACTGTTCATCATTTCGGTTGAAAGGCTTAATTTTGCCAGTGGTCTCCTCCATCTTATTAACAAGTTGGCAAACCCCTGTAAGAATCCAAGAAATCAAGCAAATGTTACTATTCATCATCACAGTTCTCACTGACTTTAAGACCACCGCCCCCCCCCAAGACTGTCTTACACTTTTCTCTTAGGAATGCTTGGTATCTCCAAATAAGCAAACGAATCCTCACAAATATCAGCTAGAAAAGTCATCTGAATCAATTTACATGAGAACTTGTTTCACATAGCCCTAAATGTATGTTGTCTGTGTTCAAAAAATCCTAGAGTACTATTTTCTTCCAGACTCAGTCGCGAATTTCAGATCAGCTGAGTCCCCAAAGACAATTTGTCCTTTGGAGACTAACTGGATTTTTGTACATTTGCCAAGAGAGCAATTTTGATGCACATCAGAATTTTGGGTCACACAGACTGCCTTTCCTTACTGAGAAACCAGAAGTTAAAAAACACAATTACATACAAAATAGAATGTATGAAACAGACAATTTACATAGACAGTCTAAAGTTTCAAATATGCACCTCTGCATCCAGGAGAATCATATTTCCAAACATTTTTTGATACTACAAATAAATGCACATAGAAATGTCTATTTAGTTAGAAATAAAAGCAAAACTAATCTTTGGGGACAATCGTAACCTAACCTCCCAAATCCTGGCCTTTCTTAGAAAGTCAAACACGTAGTCGATATGAATGGAAGATTCAAATCATTATTGAACTAGTTGTTCTATGGGACTCTGAGCCTAGTGGTCTCTGTGAGGAGTTTGATGACCTCCTACCTCTGGGTAACACACTGTTGTTAAAGTCCTCATCTCTTCTGTCTCTGCATATGTAATATAGACTTCCATCATGTACATGTAGGTACAGTGCTTTAATACACACATGAACTCTAGTCTGCACAGTTTACACTGTGAGGAAGGTGCGCCCATGCCCATTTTACAGATGAAGAAACTGAGTCTCAGGAAGGTTAAGTCATATGCTCCAGGTCACTTAGCTAGTATGCTTATGTCTAAAATTGAAACCCCAGCTAAGCCTAGCCCCAAAGGCTAGTTTATTACCACACTGCTGCTCTGTGCCTTTTTACCCCCGTCAGATCATTGCTAGCAGTTCCCTGACTGCATTTCGCTTGCCCACACCTTTGCCTATGCTTTTCCGCTGGCCTATACTGCTCCCCACTGCTCTCTTTCCTGTTGTCCAGTAGATCCCTACATGCCCTTCACAGCGAGCTCCCACAGGCCTCCCACTTCCCGGGTGAGGCAGGCACTTCTCCTTTCTATCTCCTTAACTTTATCATTTGGAGTATCATGGGGGATTTTATTTCTGTCTTTCTTTCTGGACGTACATATCTTGGGCTTAGAGATTTTATTTTTTCAGTTCCACTTCCTCAGCCAGCAATGCCTGGCATATAGCAGGACTCAAAAAATGTTTACTGAGTTAATGAAAGAATGAAGGATTGCGGCTCTGACCCAAACCACTTTCCCATGAAGACTATATTCTGTTATCTCTTATTTTTCCTGGAGCACAAAAGGATTTTATAGCGTCCGTGATGATGCATGGTTGCACATGAAATCCCTTTATTACCACTGGTGTGCACTTTATTTTTAACCCTACAAATTATCTGTATTCTCATGTTGCTCTTTGTTGTTTGTGGGAGTTTTTCTACTTTAGACAGTAAAGGCATCCTTATCTATCTGTATTAGTATGGCAGAGATTACTTCTCTAACACATTCCATTATCAAGAAAAATTTTAAACAAGACATAATGAATCTGGACACTGCAAGTAAAAACCGTGAGTAAATATGGCAATCGGTATTCATTATCTTAAAAGACCATGCCCCATGTACGGTAAAAACGCCTGGGTTATATCCTCCAACCTTTGTGAATCCCCAAATTATAAATATGGAACTGTTTATATAGGCTTCTGGCTATCTCCCAAATCACATTTTCTTGAGGGTCAGGCATCCTGTGCCTTATCCTCACATCACAATGTAACTGCCTTTCAATTTTTTTTTTTTTCTTGCGTTATGCGGGCCTCTCACTGTTGTGGCCTCTCCCATTTGCGGAGCACAGGCTCCGGACGCGCAGGCTCAGCGGCCATGGCTCACGGGCCCAGCCGCT
>NW_006791822.1:2844565-2867263 GCF_000442215.2 Lipotes vexillifer | reverse complement strand
GGGCCCCAGCCGCTCCGCGGCATGTGGGATCTTCCCGAAACGGGGCACAACCCCGCGTCTCCTGCATCGGCAGGCGGACTCTCAAGCACTGCGCCACCAGGGAAGCCCTGCCTTTCAATTTTTACTAAAGTTTTCTCCTAGTTGATGGCCATTTTTCATAACCAAGATTTTTCTTCTTATCACTGCATAAGATTGACTGCATGTATGGGAAGGAAAAGACAACCCAGAGGGGTTGAGACGTGGCCATCAGGCAGTCTGCTGGGCCTGGGACCGAGGTAAGGAACTCTTTCCTGGACAGCGGTTCAAATCTGGGCCTCAGCCAACAGTCATTGAATGAATATATTAAGTGGTATTAACTAATACCTCAGGAATTGAAAGGTACTAAAATGGCATGTTAAGTGTACAAGTAGGAAGAGTTGGCTGTAACAACCACAGCTCAGGGCAGAACAGCTAAGGTGTGTCTGTGTCACAATCCACCTCTATAGATACAGACACGCAGACACAGAGTTACGCTCAGGGCAAGAAAAGGGGTAAAGACAAATTATCCCTTTAGGAATATAATTTAATCCTTCTTTGAAAGCAGTCACATATATACAGCATTCAAGACAATCCTGTTGATCTCTTTACACCCTTCATAAAATTTAATTCTATCAAACAAAAATACCCAAGTCGGAAAAAAAAGGAAGCTATGAAGAAGAAAAAGGTTCATAACAAATAAATAGGGTTCTTTGAGAAAATGTAAAGCTTGGGCCCGTTTACAGATGGTTTTCACAACTTATTCATTAAAGATCTGGAAGAGTGGATAAAGAGTACAAAAATGAAATTTAAAACTGGTCCTTTGAAATGCCACATCTACTAGTAAGCCATATAAAATCAGAATCACTTACATATAAAAACAAAGTAGTTATTGCAGAACCAAAAATAAAACAAAATCACTCAACGAAAACCAGTAACTATATACAAAAATAAAATAAAGCATTCAAAAATATATTAGGAGAAAACCAAGAAGTACAGTTAGATAGCAAAATATCAGTGTTAATATTAGAGTTCACAAAGTACTTGTACAGACATTATTTCACACGGTCATCACAGCATCTCTGAGAGCTAGTTGGCACTGAAGGCATCTCTGGAAATTATGCTGAAGGGACTAGACAGTTTCTAAACACACACTTATGTTTCCTTTTCTATAATTCCAGGGATCAGATGTTGTTACCAACCACAGTTTTCCTTCTGGCCTCTTGGCAGAGCAGGGGGTTAATTCTTATATCCTACTTGTGGTCTCCTGTCCTCTCTCCTGCACGACATGGGCTCCAAAATTAGCATCCTGTCTTGTAAATGTGTAAGACTTACCCTTATACCCTTGTCACCTACCTTGTAAATAATTTTTTCGCACTTGTTATTTGTCAATTATCTTAACTTAGGGAGTTTTTTGGTTGTAGAAAAGATTTCATTTCTCAAGTAACTAAAACAGTTATCTTTTAAGTTTTCAACTATAGTGTCTTGCTTTTAAAAGAAGCTTCTCCATTTTAAAATTACATACAAACCTGTATTTTCCTCTGGCACTTTTACAGATTCATTCTATCACATTTAATCTTTTAATTCTACTTAATTTTTTCCCTAAATTGCTACTGGATTCTTGCAAAACATAAATAGTTATCCATTCTTTAATAATTTGAATTGTCACCTTAAATAATAAATTCATACTTATTTCAACTATGTACTTTTTTCACATTTAAATGTTATGAAATCAGTATGCATCCTAATCAATTGCTTGTCATTATGTAATTGATATCATTTTTTCCTTTCTTAAAGATATATAAAATGGTGTCTTTCAACCAATGGCATCTTAGAAACAATGAAATATACTCTATTATGCACAATAACACAACTGTTATATCAGACTTGGGTCTGCATTTAGACTTTCTACTGTGTTCCATCAATCTTGCCATCTCTTCTAGCACACATATAATACTTTTAATAATGTTACTTACACAGCATTATTTTAATTTCTGACAAGGCAATTCTCTATCCATCAACTCTGATTATTTGATTATTTTTATGCTATTCTTCCAGATGAATTTTATATATGTTGGTCAAGAACTCCTCTACCCCCTGAAAAAAAATCTTATGAGGACATGTATTAAAATTGATATAAATCTGATCTGCAAAAAGTTAACATCTTAAATAATAGATTCTTATCGTCAGGAAATGTTATATTAGTTCACTTACTTAAAGATAACTTAAAGACTTTCAAGTTATCTAGTAGACTTTTATAGTTTTCCTCATATAGATGTTCCTATTTCTGACCAAGTTTATTCCGTGTTACTGTTGTAAACGGGATGCTTTTTCCATTATTATTTTCTAACAAATTTGTCTTGGCTTGTAAGAAAGTTATTTTCTTTTAATAATTGGATAGCCAGGAACTTCTGCAAGTCTCTTTTTAGATAGGTACTTTCAGCTGATTCTTTTAGGTTTTTTCATTCAACAATCATATCATTTTGTAAGTTATTTTGCCTTTGCCTTTTCCATGCCTCACCTTATTTCATCCTTTCCTGTCCTCTGATTGCTTTGGTAAGAATTTACTTTGGGGAAGAGTTGTTTTGTTTTGTTTTGTTAGTGACTTTAAAAATATAACTTTCTATGAAAAAAAATTTAACATCTTTATTGGAGTGTAATTGCTTCACAATGTTAAGTTTCTGCTGTATAACAAAGTGAATCAGCTATATGTATACATATAGCCCTATATCCCCTCCCTCTTGTGTCTCCCTCCCACCCTCCCTACCCCACCCCTCTAGGTGGTCACAAAGCACCAGCTGATCTCCCTGTGCTATGCGGCTGCTTCCCACTAGCTAGCTATTTTACATTTGGTAGTGTATATATATATGTCCATGACACTCTCTCACTTCGTCCCAGCTTACCCTTCCCACTCCCCATGTCCTCAAGTCCATTCACTACATCTGCATCTTTATTCCTGTCCTGCCCCTAAGTTCGTCAGAACCATTTTTTTTTAAAGATTCCATATATATGTGTTAGCATACGGTATTCGTTTTTCTCTTTCTGACTTACTTCACTCTGTATGGCAGATTCTAGGTCCATCCACCTCACTTCGTTTCATTTTATGGCTGAGTAATATTCCATTGTATATATGTGCCACATCTTCTTTATCCATTCATCTGTCGATGGATACTTAGGTTGCTTCCATGACCTGGCTATTGTAACTATTGCTGCAGTGAACATTGGGGTGCATGTGTCTTTTTGAATTATGGTTTTCTCTGGGTATATGCCCAGGAGTGGGATTGCTGGGTCATACGGTAGTTCTATTTTTCGGTTTTTAAGGAACCTCCATACAGTTCTCCATAGTGGCTGTATCGATTTACATTCCCACCAACAGTGCAAGAGGGTTCCCTTTTCTCCACACCCTCTTCTATGAAAAATTTTAAACTCTCCTTCTGTTAGTATTGGTTATTACCAATTTTTATAGAATTTCTCCATTTCATCAAAACATATTATTTTTTTGGTACATTGTATCATCTAACATCTTTTAAAGTTTCTTCTGTATCTGTAATTACATTTCCTTTCTCATTCCTATTTGTGTTTCTTTTATTTCCCTCATTATCTGTGTTTATTATTATTGTGTTTGCCCATTATCTTGTTTTACTATCCCCTCTCATTTCATAAATTTATCTTTTCAATTTCTTTGCTCGCTTTCTTCCTATTTATTTGTTTACTTTGGGGGCAGCATAGAGGGTGAGAAAGAGAAAGGTGCTGTCTTTCTAATTTCTTCAGCTGAACACTTAGTTCAAATAACTTCATTATGTCCTAATTAATAATGGCAAAATATTTAAAGCTATATAACTCCTATATATATAGCTTTGACCTTGTACCTTGAGTTTTTATGTTAAATTGATACAACCACTAATTTTCTAAAATGTTATACTTTCATTTTGACTTTTGATTTCTTCTTTGTCATTTGGGAGAATGTTTTTCAGTTTCTAAGTGAGCTTTTTCCTTCCAATGTATCCTTTTATTACACATTTCTAGTTTTAATGCACTGTGATCCATGACAGTGGTTGTCAATTCTACTTTTCAGAAATGACTAAGTTTGTGTTGTATGTGTGTGTATCACTAATATTTGTAAATTTCTGATGAATATTTGATAGGAATTTGTGTTTTTAAATTATGAAATATAAAATTAAATATTTATATGCCAATTAAATCCATTTCATTTTCTGTATTAATCAATTCTAATGTTTCCTTATATTTTCCTGTACTTTAACATTCTATGAAAAGGGTACTATAGACTCTCACTATGATTACCGTTTTGTCTAATTCTCCGTGTATTTTTAATAGCTTTGGTTTTCATATGTCAATGATGTTATTTATTTATATAAGCATTTATGACAATTACACTTTCCTCTGTGAATTTAACTTAATCAGTGCAAAGTGATTCTGTATATTATATGTTTTTACCTTAAAATTTACATTGTCTGATATTGATATTGTTATCTCTACTCAAATTTTTCCCATTCTGTGTAAAATGTATTCTTACAAATAATATATTCTTCCTATCTTCTAGAAATTCCTCAATGTTTCTGGTCCAATAAAGGTAAGCATCTCTGTTTTCCAGGGCTACTGTGAGGTTTCTCTTATTTTTCTATTTCTTCAATCAGTTCTTGAAACTATAATCCTTATATTTATTTTTATTTTATAGATTTTCACTTTTATAATTTCAAGCTATAATCTCCTAGTTTTATTTTTTTCTCATTTTCTTCCCATTATTACTGTCCCTACAGCCTTATTTCCTGGCACTTCTTATCACTAATCATAATTAACAATTCTTTAATTGGGAAAAACTGTATACTTTAAGCAATATAAGCAGTATGTACCATGGACGACACTGCACAGTCTAATTATATTTGCATTAGGAAAATCCTAGCAAATATTTTTAAAAACAAATGAATAGTTAGTGATATTGCCAAATGATATAATTTAATATGAAAAATAAAATTAAGAAGTCAAATTTAAACTTACATAATTTTACAATGTTTACTTATGCCTTGGGATCATATTGCAACACATAGATAAGCAGAGCATTAGGACGGTAATCAGTTTAGAAAATATATTCAGTTAGAAATACATATTCCCCTCTCATACTTCACTGTCAAACAACGTGTGGTATAACACTATGATTTTTACTACTTTTTCACTAAAAAAAAAAAAGATGAAAATGTAAGCTATTTAAAGTGGAGATGTTCTCAACAATATTTTTTGGATGGGAATGGAACTAATTTCTTCAAAATATGCCCTGAAATTGACATGGAAAATATGCATAAGAATTTCTAGTAAATATGATATGAGAAAAAGGCAAATTTAGTCTAATAAATAGGGGATATAATTGGTTAAAATAAGTGAATTTGAATGAGGAAGTATTTTCTTAATAGTGTTGAAAACAAAGTGGTGGAAACACTCTGTGTTAGCCAGAGCACTGAGAAAACATCTTATATGAAAAAATACCTCAGGGAATACATTTGGTGATACAACAGGCCCCATACTGGTCTAATGTCTATAATTTCATCTAATTGTCAGTAATGGGGAAAAAAAGGAAGGGAAAGAAGATTACCAAAAACACATGGGCCCGTCTGTCTTTCTGCATGGAAACTCTGTGGGGATTCTGTATTAGAATTACATACTAGCAGAATCTGGTCTGTGACATGTAAGAAAAATTATCTATGGCCATGATATTTTCCATGCTGCATCTGTGAGTACAAAGTATAGTTGAGATGTCAAATTCTCTGTTTTGTCACACTTATAAAGACAGCAGGGAACACTGGAAATATTCCCTCTTGAAATTAACCTGAAAATGCCCCCCCAGAAACCCCACCAGGGAAATCATTTTTTCTTTTCTTTCTTTTTATTGGCAGGGAATCTTTCCTTTCCAAAGACAACATTTACTTACTTTTGACTCTGTTATCAAGCAGGGTGACACAAAATGTATGCCAAGAGAAGTCTGATTATTTCAACTGGTATTTCTTTCTTTGTTCACTTGTCTGAAACAGTGACAGGAACACAGAATGTGGATTCTGAAGGGATCTGAAAGGTTGGTTAGTTGAATTATGTGGCCATAACCTTTTTTTTTTTTTTAATAAATTTATTTATTTATGGCTGCGTTGGCTCTTGTTGTGCACGGGCTTTCTCTAGCTGCGGCAAGCGGGGGCTACTCTCCCTTGAGGTACACGGTCTTCTCACTGTGGTGGCTTCTTGTGTTGTGGAGCATGGGCCCTAGGCGTGTGGGCTTCAGTAGCTGTGGCACAAGGGCTCAGTAGTTGTGGCTCGCGGGGTCTAGAGCGCAGGCTCAGTAGCTCTGCAGCATGTGGGATCTTCCCGGACCAGGGCTCGAAGCCCATAACCTTTTTTTTTTTTTTTTTCGCGGTACGCGGGCCTCTCACTGTTGTGGCCTCTCCCGTTGCGGAGCACAGGCTCCGGACACGCAGGCCCAGCGGTCATGGCTCACGGGCCCAGCCGCTCCGCGGCACGTGGGATCCCCCCAGACCGGGGCACGAACCCGCGTCCCCCGCACTGGCAGGCGGACTCTCAACCACTGCGCCACCAGGGAAGCACCCATAACCTTTTAAATGCTTAAAGGGAGAGTGGAGCCAGCCGCATGTTGTGAGCCCTATTCCCATCCAGGGACCTTTGCACTTCCCTCAAATCCTCTTACTTATCACATGTGTAAAGTGATGAAAAAGCCTGATGTATAACTTCCTTCAGCCACTCCCCATTCCCAGTTATTCCAAAGAGATGCTGCTGAGAAAAAGCGATGATGTGCCTTGATGTGGCAAGTTGTCACTCTGTCCTCCTCCTTATCAGAACTTATTAGTAAATGATGCATCGCTTCTGGAATCCATTTCACATTTTCAAAGGTCAAAGGCAGCTTGTGGTAAGCTCTATATTTATATCAAAAAGCATTTTAAAGAAGTATAACATGGGAGATTGGGATTGACATAAATACACTAATATGTATAAAATAGATAACTAATAAGAACCTGCTGTAAAAAAAATAAAATAAAATTCAAAAAAAATTTTAAAAAAGGAAGCATAACATTTATAATGTAGTTTTCACCTAACTCCTAGAATATAAAATTTTATATCCTAAACATTTATGTAGTTTCATATTGTAGGGCACCCTTGTCAGTTTTCTTCTGTTGTTTATGTTAGAGATCTGATCGGTGATAATCTTGAAAAAAGAGCTGACATATGGATTCACTAGGCTCTACTTTTTTCTCTGAGAGCTGAGAAGCGTGCAGGTGATGAATAGCCTTCAGGGAATCGCCAGGCTGGCTTCCAAGAGGCTTTATGAGGCAATGCACTGGAGTCAGCAAGCCCAGCCCTGTAGGGTTACAAACTAGTTTACCATGCTGAGGACAGATCCCACTCTCTGGGGTAGAGAACAGTACCTAAGTTCACAAGACTGATTTATAAAACCAGAATGGTATCAATGTCCAGCAAGAAATGGATCTGTCCCAGGAACCCGAGTACGCGCACCTGCAACTCAGCCCATTGCCTCAAGCCCAGTTCACCGATTTACAATAAGAAACAACTGGCAAAGCGAGCAATGTATTCGAGAGGATATGAAGAATGCATTCTCTTCCTATGAGTTAACATATCTTGGAAAGAAAATAATCAGAACAAGGGAAGTCAGACTGGTGGGTTGTTTAATGGCATAAGCCCGTGTATCCATCTCACAGTGAGGACGCATGCCAGCAAACGGACTGGAATCACCGAGCAGTACCAGCTACAACCTGCTGCATCCATCGCCACGCAAGTGCTGGCCTTGCCAAGTGGTCAGCATACCCTATACACTGCTACAACCTTCTTCGTCCATCTCCACGTGAGAGGCAAAGGTTCCCTGACAACTGCACACAACTGGAGAGGCACTTTCAATATCTGTCCTTTTTTCCTCCCATTTTCATGAATGATTCCCCCCCACCCCTGCACCTTTCTGACCAACACTCTTTTTTTTTTTTTTTTTTTTTTTTTTTTTTTTGCCGTATGTGGGCCTCTCACTGTTGTGGCCTCTCCCATTGTGGAGCACAGGCTCCGGACGAGCAGGCTCAACGGCCATGGCTCACGGGCCCAGCCGCTCCACGGCATGTGGGATCCTCCCAGACCGGGGCACGAACCCGTATCCCCTGCATCGGCAGGCGGACTCTCAACCACTGCGCCACCAGGGAAGCCCCAACACTCTTAATTACAGTCAAATCTTACAACCTGGAAACTCATCAGAATTTTTAAGGTAAATTTATATAGCTAAGCCTTGCTCCATTAGGGTTTTTATTTAAAAGTTTAGCCTCTGTTCCAAGCTCTTGGGAGAAATATTTAACAGTTCAGACTGTTTTCACAGTGTCAATCACGCACGATTGGCATATAAAACCTAACATTTTCTGTTCTACGTTTAATATAACCTGCAATGCCAAGAAATAAATATGTCGATAATAGGAAACATCATCTCATTTTTCTGAGAATGCCTCCTTCCATCATTCCTGCAGTAGACATATTTTACTAACCTTCATGTAACAATGTAAACTCCCTGAGGCAGGGGTTTTTTGCTTGTTCACTGACTTATCCCAAGTGCCTAAAGCAGCGGAATGTTCAATGAATACAACCTACAATCTAAACCATGTATTCAAAAAATAAAAACCAGAAACCAAGAAGTAAGGCCCTGAAACAATATACATCATCTACTTGATCTCTCTGTTTGCTAACTTTCAACATGTCATTCTTAAACCAAACTTCTGTTGAAACAGGATTACAATTACCAAAATACATCATAGTTAATAAGATATTTAAGAAATGTTTGTTGACATTTATCAATATAAAATTATTTCAAAATTCTTTTATCATTCCAATTTTTATCTTTTTTTCAAACGTTTTAGTCTTTAAATTTACACTTGAAAGAAAGAAGTTTCTGAGAATACATGTTTTTCTTTAATAAGTGCAGAGTAGAGGTCAACAAAAAGGCTTTACCTATCACTTTATTCTTCTTTCCATTTTTTATAGGCGTACAAAGCAAACTTCTAATGCACTGCTGTTTTACATTTCCTGTGTTTTCATTCTAAACAAAAACAAAAACAAGACAGCTAAATATTATGAGAAGATGTTTGTCCATTAGATGCTATAGAAACTATATTGGACCTCGGAAGCTGCTAATATATTCATCTTTTATTAGCTGGAGATAACATCAGAGTGCAGAAAATGTACAAATTATAATAAAGTTCACATAAATGTACTATAAAGCAATTAGTCTTTACATTATTAAAAATACTAAATATCCTATTTTCTTAAAAAATTTTTTTTCATATTTTCCATTTTATTTACCCGTATTTCTTTTATTTTCCATTTTAAACTCTCCAAGCAGCTTACAGTAATAGTAAGCAAAGTATTTATTCAGTTTCTACTATCCCTGTGTAGTGGATGTCTGAAATAACTTAACAAGAGGGGCAGAAGTCAAAAGCATTACTCCACCTAGGATTCTACATGTTACAAATTTGTCCTTGTGTAGTCTTCCCACTGTTAATCTATTGCCCATATTGCTAGAGTTCTAAAAAGGTCTCCTAGGTAGGCAAATAACAAAGTCAAGGCAGCTGCCTCAAACTGCAATGCTTTTCTGAAGTTAGATGAGAAAAAATACTAGAATTCAAAGTTTTCAGTGTCTGAGAAACTGACCCTTGTAGCTTTGCTCTCAAGGAAAACAGATACTCAGTTTTCCATAGAGCTGTTCACTGCGGTAGATTACCAATTACAGGCATTTAAGCCATATGAAACTTAATTGTTGAGGGTAAACTCAAGAACTCCAGCCATACTATCTAAAGAATGTCATTAAGTAGGTAATAGTTAAATTACCTCAAAATTAGTTTATGATAGTTCATTAATACATGTTTAAAAAACTAATAAAAGTACAGAGAAAAATACTCAAACACAGCTGATAACCTCTCAACAGACGTTATAAGCTGTTTTATTCTCCTTCCTCAGATCACGGAAAGCACAGATCACTCCCAAAGAGCCAATTCTAGGGCCAGTCCTTCAGTTACGAGTAACTAGTTTGGGACTTCCCTGGTGACACAGTGGTTAAGAGTCCACCTGCCAATACAGGGGACACGGGTTCAAGCCCTGGCCCGGGAGGATCCCACATGCCTCGGAGCAACTAAGCCCATGTGCCACAACTACTGAGCCTGTGCTCTGGAGCCTGCGAGCCACAACTACTGAGCCCACGTGCCCCAACTACTGAAGCCCGCATGCCTAGAGCCCGTGCTCTGCAACAAGAAAACCCACAACAATGAGAAGCCCGCACACCGCAATGAGGAATAGCCCCCGCTCACTGCAACTAGAGAAAGCTCACACAAAGCAATGAAGACCCAACGCAGCCAAAAATCAATCAATAAATAAATTTAAAAAATTTAAAAAAAAAAAAAAAGAGTAACTAGTTTAAGTGCAGATCTGATAGGAAAACAGCTTTCAAGCTCCAAGTCTAAAATTGGGTTACTTACTGTCCAGGGAAATCTTTTATCTTTACTGACATCTGGGATATTAAGTGGTTCCATAGTATTTTTGACATACTGAGCATACATGTAATTGATTCTGTTCGCATCACGTTCCCTGTGGAGATAACAGAGATGAGTTCTTTCTGTGCAGTGAAAAAACCCAGGCAAAACAGAGTCAAATAGATGATTATAAGAGAAACATAACAGTCGTAAATTATAGAGCAAAGTGTATATCTTAATTGGAAAATGCAGCTTTAAACATATTTGATGATTTACAACTTTGGTAGTTACTATAACTGAAATGCTTTGAACAAACAAAGACCCACAATTTTTCAGCTATCTAAAACAAGTTTAAAATGTCATTAAGTAATCTTATTACCACTGTTAATGGACATGTTGATTTTTGTGCTGTTTAAAATCCATATGAATTTTCCCTATGTCTTATTTTCTCATCAGATTATAGAATGACTAAAGTCTAGTGTCTGTTTTTACTTCTTCAGTTATTTATTTAGTCTATCCATTCCAATAAAACAATCTTTTACACATTTCAGACCAAGGGAAAAATCGAGCAGGCCTCGAAGAATTTTATTAAGCTCTTCTCTCTTCTTTTTTCTGCTTAAAATTGAAAAAAAATTTTTTGAACTTACAACATTTCCCCAGTTTCTTGCTTAACAGGTTGAACATAAAAGGTTAACCTGATGTCACAGGGTTCATAAGTGTAGTGCCAGTAATGGAGTTGGGAAAACAGAACAGAACGCATCTTTTCATCAGGAAACTTCCTATGTTCCTTGGTGATGGGGATGAATTCCGCAAAGAGGGTCAAGTTACAGAAATTTACTCCAGCCATAAGTATGTGCCTGTATTAACTGTAAGATCACTAACTGAAGAAAATAGGAAAGCCTAACAGTGGGAGACGTTTCAAAATAAAATATGTGCCTCAGGAAAAATGTCCACTTGGTCTGAGTTCTCCGAGTGCTAATCTTTTCCTGTCTTCCATCCTTCTCACTCAGCCTGCCAAACTGCTTCTAGAACAGTGGTTTCAAATGATATTCCCAATCACTGTGATTCCACCAAGATTCCTGAAGTCATGGCCTCATTCCTGGCCAAGATAATTGAGTCTTTCCTTTCTTTGCTGTACATTTTAGGTTAAGCGTAATTTGGTCAAATCAGGTACTGACCGTTATGTCCAGTATTACATACAAGTGATCAAGAATGAAAGGGAAATGACAATAGTAACACAGGAATACATGAACTTCAGACTGAACATTTTCTGAGCCTAGATTGATAATGTGGGAAGGCATGCAAAATGTCAGACACATCAGACCTAGGACATTCCTGGGTTTCTATTTCATACATATTATTTGGGTAGAATCCCAAGAAAAGGTTATAAGTGTAGGATTTAGGTTAACAAAACTATTTTAAAACCACAAATATTTCATGGACAGCAAAAGTCTCATGAAAAGAAAACAAAAAACTACAGTAAAGATAAGAAAAATGAAAAGGTAGTTACAGAGAGAAAGAAATACACTGGAGAGGGTATCTTTGTCCAAACCTCTTTTAAAATGATGATGATAATGATGATGATGATGATGATGATGACGACTTTTATTGTTCTTATCACCATCATTATGTCAACAGTGGGAGACGGATGAAACCCAAATAGTTAAGCAACTTGCCAGAGATCATAAATTCAGATGTATAGGCATTGATACAGAGAAGCAGAAGTATTAAAATTACTTTTAAATCAATATAAACCTAACTCTTTTTTCAGTTCCCTGAAAATTTTAAGTTTTCCTGATGGTTACTTTAGTGAAAAATTAGTATTAGCTTTATTAAGGTTATGTGATAGCATCTTATTTCTCACTCTGTAAAAAGTGCTAATAAATTCTTACTTCCTCCCCTCAATGACAACAGACTGAGCACTTCGTCCGTGAGAGGCACCCTTAGCATCATGGCGAGACAAACTTCTAGAGGTCAGTAGCTGTCATAAGGCGCTTGTAATCTAGTAGAGGACTGTGACAGAGAATGAATAATAATACAACGTCTAGTTGCATGTCCTCTTTGAGCAGAGTCTAGTGCAGAAGCCCCCAGCTGTCCCTCAATAACTCCTCTCCCTTTCTCTTTATCTAGACACATGGCCGCTGGGGATAAAGACTACATTTATCAGCCACCCTAGTGGCTTGGGATCATCATGTGACTAAGTTCTAGGCAACAGGATGTAAGTTCTAGGCAACAGGAAATGTGACTGCTTCTAGAAAGCTTACCTAAAAGGCAGCTGATGTGTGCTCTCTGCCCCTTCTTTCCCTGTCCCCCATCCTACCATTTGAAACGTGGATATGAAGGCTGGAGCTGCATCCTGGACCCTGAAGGGAAGGGCCACTCCCTAGAGATGCAGAGTAGAAAGCGTGCAGGTACCTGGGTCCCTGAGGCCTTTGTAGAACAGAGCAGCAACACAGAGCCTGAACTGCCTGCCTCTGGGTCTTTACAGGAGAGAGTCGTAATATTGCATTCTTATTTAAGCGAGTTTTACTTTGGGTTTTTATGATTCACACTCAAACCTAATCCTGACTAATACAATTGGTAACAATGAAAGCACCACATGTGGAGAAGATGAACAGATAACCCCTTGGTGGAGCGGCTTGGAGAAGACGGGGTATTAGGGAAATGTGCAAAAGGCTGGTAAGATTTAAGGATGCATAGAAAGACGTCAAGAATGAAAAGGAGGGGGAGAAACAGTATAAAAACATTGCTGAAATGGAAGAGTTCTAGGTATATTTGGGAAACAGCTACAGATTGTTAGGAATAAAGTGATGGTTTCAGGCTGAAGATGTTAGGACAGGTAGTGGATGATTTTGAAAGTGCAATGCAAAGGGATAGGATCTTTCTTTAAATAACAGGAATATTCTGGTAGCCTTGCAAATGTGCCTCGCAGGTCTGCAACTGCAGGAGACCTAAATGACCGGTGTCTCTAGTCACTGTGCTCTGAAACCCAGGACTGTGTTTGTACTGCAGACACACTTCCCAGGGCTGCTCCTGGAAAAAGATGGAGCACACACAGCATGGACACTAAGGTAGCCCAGGCTTGGGAGACCCAGGATGATTCTGACAGGAGGCTTTGGCTGCCTAAGACACTTTCACACAATGCTCTTTCCTTCTTTGCCCTCTCTTTCACTCTGGGTCAGACTTGTGACCCAGACTTGTCAGACTTGTGACCCAGAGCTCACGGCTCTCTCATCCCCTCCCAGCTCCCTCCCCCTTTACTCTCACATGGGGTTCCCCTAATAAATGTCTTACACATTTAATCTAGTCTTGGCATCTGCTTCTTGGAAGGCCTGGGCTAACTCAGACCTCTAAGGTTTTTTTGCACAGCAGATATCAAGGGGGGTGTACGTGAGTACATCCTTGGGAAGACAGTCATGGACACGAAGCTTGGAAACACTGAGAAATTTCTGTGCTTTTAGATGTAAATGGGAATCACTTCAGGTTATGTGAACCAAAGACAGAAAAACACATCAAAGAGACACAGAAATACTAACACTTACGGACTACTTACTATGTGCTCGAAATTTCCTGAAGCATTTTATGTGCATTAACTCATTTGGTCCTTTCTACAATCCTGCCATCAGTATCTCCATTTTACAGATGAAGAAACTGAGGCTTTGAGAGGTTAAATAATTCACACAAAGCACTATAGCTAGTAAGTGGTGGAACTTAAGTTTAAATACAATCAGTCTGATTTCAGAGTCTATACTCTTACACTCTGTATCTACCATTTTTAAAAGTAGTAAAAACCTTTCTACTATTTAAAAAATAGTGTTACTGTATTTAACTATAATTGTCTTCCAATATAGTTATAACTAGTAAGTATTAACTAGTCTATGTATTCCAAGAAAGTGAGCTTAAAGGAGTAACTCTATGTATTTGTCATTTTATGACAAAATGTGCATTTAAAATTAACATGAAGTTAACTGATATGGAATTATAGCACTAAAATACCTATTTCTTAAAATTAAGAGCTAACATAAACTGTACCCCATCACACTCACTTTTTCCTTTGAATCGAAGCATAGAAACTCAAAAACCTCCCACCATCTGGAAATGAGCTTCCCTTCTGAATTCTTAGGTGACCCAAACTCCAACAGTTTACTGTGCTTTATCCCAGTGATGATATGATTCTAACAATTATGTGTAATGTTCACCCTGAATATTTTTTATTTTTACACTTAACATTTCAGAACTGTCTTCAATAAATTATTTTAATTTATAAAAGGTAATTAGTGGGTTGGTTGGAAAAGTACCAAACTGATACATAACTGCCTAAAAAGGATGATTTGCTTACTGCTAACATCATCAAATTGCCTAGCACTTCATCTCATGGAAGAATGTTTGGATTGACAAAGTGTGTAATAATGAGAATTGGAGAGGCCTAAATTCTATCAATAAGCAATTTTAGAAACATAATACAAAATCTGCTGGCCAAGTGTCAATACCAGTTAGTCCTTCAAAAAGCTGAAGTTACTAAACACCATTTTAATTCGGAGTTTTCACAAAATTAAGCCTGAAATCTAAATTTATTAAAATAAAACCATATTTACATCACTAAGAGGACTTTAATTGCATCATTATAATAAAGGCTAACTATTAGCTAATGTAAGGCACTGGTGTTGAATAATTTTCATTACTGAAGTCAGTTAATCAATCAGTTTAAATGATCCATGTAAATTAGTCTCTTTTAAGGTAACCACACTGACCTATTTATCCTTTATAAAACAATCTTTATACTAAGACTGTCTTGGTATAATTTTAAAAAGTGGAAAGATATCTTCCATTTTTCCTACAGAGAGGGAACGTGATATTCATCAGAAACAAAGTAAAAGTGCTAACAAAAGATCAAGATGAAAAATAAATAAATAAATAAATATTAAGACTTAAATAGATATATAGTAGGACCTCAGTTTTTTTTTAATGCATATTGACCAGTAGAGGTCACTATCATACCAAGTCACGGGCTTGTTCAGCTATCAGAGAAATAAGAGGACTTGTCTGACTTCACAACAAAAATCAAACGTGAATACATAAAATAAAATTACACAGGCAATATGCTGCTACACAAATATTCAAAGGTAAATGTAGATAATTCATCATTTTATATAAATATTTTTCTTTTTGGCCATGCTGCACGGCTTGCAGGATCTTAGCTCCCTGACCAGGGATCAAACCCAGGCCCCAACGGTGAAAGTGCTGAGTCCTAACCACTGGACCGCCGGGGAATTCCCATCATTTTATACATTTAATATGCATTATCATACTGATTTTCCTACTGTCCTCTGGATATATGTAAATTCATAAATATACATGTATATATTTCTTTTTTATTTGTCTATATAGCAATTTATTATTTATGCAAGCCAAAAAGTAAAATAATCAAATATTTACATGTTTAGAAGCTTTCTAAAATGTTCTTTATAAAAAGCAACAAAAATGTATGGTATCATAAAATCAAAATAGTATCTATTAATGCTCCTCCTAAGAATAAGACTTCATAACTGACCTAGGCAGTATAGCCCAATACCAGTATTTAAGAAAGATACATACATACTCTCCAGGACATGTGCATATTATCACATATTCAAAAAGGATTCAATTTCAACTAAAACAATGTCAAATGTGCCAGAAAATATTCACACAGAAGCTTAGAAAAGAATAGATGTGGAGACGGGATATAAACTTCAGTTCATAGCCAGCAATGCCAAGAAGGAAATAAAGATCAGCTATTCTGTTCTAACTTTGTGAACCAAAAACTCCAGTGTAGCAGAAAAATCTCTGGGTACAGATACCATGGTTTATGTACCCTGACTACCCATCCCACGCCCAAGTCACCAGTCAAGGCCTAAGTCAGGTGTACCTTCTGAGTCAAACCCATTCCCCATCTGCCCCCAAGTTACATTTGCTCCTTTGCTAATTCCTGAAATTCTTTTAATAGAAGAAAAGGTCTTTCATATTGTTAAAATAATCATATTGTTAAAATAATAGTCTTGAAATAATGAGTTTTGATTTAAATATAATCACTTAAACTAACAACTCTAAATCACTGTAGTCAACAGTTTCTCCATCTTGATGGGGAACACGGAAGAGGACAGGAAATGCAAGAAAAGATAAGAGGAGAAGAGAGGAAAGGGTACAGAAGGCAGAAGACAGCTTCTGCAGACCTCACACTGATCCATGGGGTCAGTCTTAATTAGGAGGGTCGGAACAAAACCAGTCTGTGCACTTAAGTATTTTGTTCTTGCAGTTGCAAACTCAGGCAGTTCTGCTTTATATGATCTACAGAGATGATTTTCATTTTACTTTGTTTCCAAGTTTTTATCACAAACATTTTCTTCCAATTTTTTATGATGAACTTTTGAAATACATAAGAAAGTTGAAAGTAAAATGAATATCCTATTCCTAGATTCAACAATTTTTAATGTTTTGCCACATGTGCTATATCTATATATGTATGTGCAAACATTTATTTGTTTAAATACATTAATTTAGATATATTTACTTATTTATTTTTGGCTGAGCCATATTTTATTTTATTTTTTGTTGGGAATTTTTAATTGAAGTACCGTTGATTTACAACGTCATGTTAGTCTGAGGCGCACAGCACAGTGATTCCGTTACACATATACATACATATGTATAACTGTTTCTTTTCCCTTTTTCAGATTCTTTCCCCTTATAGCTTATGACAAAATATCGAGTATAGGCCCCTGTGTTACGCAGTAGATCCTTGCTGGTTATCTATTTTATATTTAGTAGCATGTATATGTTAGTCCCGACCTTCTAATTTATCACCCCCGCCCCTGCCCTGGCAGACCATTTTAAACTAAGGTGCAGACACCATAACACTCCATCCTTAAATACACCAGCCTGAATCTCCTAAAAATAAGAACATTCTCCTACTAACCACAATATCTTCCTAATTCCAAAGAAAAGGTACCAATAATTCCCCACCAACACCTAGTATCCAGTCCATATTCAGATTTCCAACTGGCTTAACAAATGTCTTTGATAGCTATTTGTTTTTAACCAGGATCTAATCAAGCTTCACATACTGCATTTGGCTGTTAAGTCTGAGAACAGTCCCTGCCTCCATTTTATTCAATGACATTGACTTTTTTTTTTTAAATTAATTAATTAATTAATTTATGGCTGTGTTGGGTCTTCGTTTCTGTGCGAGGGCTTTCTCTAGTTGCGGCAAGCGGGGCCACTCTTCATCACGGTGCGCAGTCTCTCTTGTTGCGGAGCGCAGGCTCCTCACGGGCCCAGCCGCTCCGCGGCATGTGGGGTCTTCCCAGACCAGGGCTCGAACCCGTGTCCCCTGCATTAGCAGGCAGATTCTCAACCACTGCACCACCAGGGAAGCCCGTCAATGACTGACTTTTTGAAGAGACCAGGCCAGTTATCCTACAGAATGTTCTATAGTTTAGATTTGCACAGAGGTTATTTTTAAAGTATCAGCACCAAGGAGCTTGGTTACTGAGGACATTACTAACTGTGGCATCATTCACTTACATGAAATAATTCTCTGATAAGTCAACTGAAGAGTAAAAAATCTGGAACTTTAATGTCAAACAGTAAAGCTAAAATAATGTTCTATTTCCATGATCATATGAGGCTTTTCAGTTATAATCTCAATAATTAGGAGTAATATAAATTGACACAATTTTAGGGAGTGAAATAATTTGAAACAAATGAATAAGGAATAATGTGATAAAACCAGCATTATGCCCAAGAATTCCTGACGCTTCACCCTGGCAGACTTATATTCCTTAGACTATCTTATTGCTTAAGCAAAAACCACCACTGTTTTGCTAAGGGTGCAAAAGGAAATATGACAAGAACACTTGGTAATTTACTCTAAATCCTTTTTAAAATTCTTCAGAAAGCAAATATACAATTGGGCCAGTAACAAGTATAACCTTGATATGTTAATACTTTCTATTGTTTCTGCGTACCAGTTAACAACAACCAAAAAATTAATACTAATTTTAAAATTTAAAAAAAAAAAACATGAAAAAGAAATGAACTACAATAGAGATCTGGTCTGATTCTAGCCATAGGGTACATGTATTGGTGTGACTGAGATCACAGGCTTCCTTCTGGTGTTAGTTAAATCCTATGGCTGATTCCAAAGCAGAATAGACTCATAGAAAAAAATGTGTTCAGAAGTCTGTCAAATTTCCAGTGAGGGTCTAATATGCAATGAAAAAATATAATTGAAATATAGTACTTGTGGGTCTTAAATGAGTCAGTTCACAAAACACACTGTACCCAGGCCTATACTAATTGTGACACCATTCACTCTATGAAAGAATTCTCCAACATGTCAAATGCTGTGGAAAAAACCCTGGACATACAACATCAAATAGTAAAGTATTTTCACAAATGAAATTATCTGTGGGAGGAAAAAAGCAGCCGTAGCTTCTATGCCTTAAATTAAATAGGTCGTGAAATAACTATGTAGCCAGAATTACATACTTGTGATAAAGACAGACAGATAATTAAGTTTTCTTACCTTGTTAAAGTATCTGACGATTTTTCTAATTCTTCACACTCCATGTGAAACACACTAGAAAAAGAATCCTGAAAACAGAGCAACGACACAGACTGAGAAGTAAGTTTGAGAATGTAATGAAAACTATCTAAATACAGACATATGAGCCTGTGGAAATGACTGAAGACACCAATCCTCGCTCAATTTCTTTTCACTTTTTCAGACAAAACTGATCTAAGCACTCACGACATCCTCAAGTCTACCTCCTATTACTTAGAACATGATGCTGTTGTTTCTGATACTGACTTGCAAAAATGCTTATTTGAGTTTTTGTTCTTCTGCCAGCTGTTAATAAATAATTAGCTTCAAATTTTCTCTATATTTATTCAAAATCCTCAAGTTTTAGCTTTTATGCATTAAATTGATTGCTATTGTTGGGTCTTTTTGAAAAGACACCTAATTCAGTAATATTTTATGAGATCACTAAATTATGAAGATTTTAACAACATAGAGAAGTTTTCTGTTTTTTTTTTTTTTTTTGCGGTACACGGGCCTCTCACTGTTGTGGTCTCTCCCGTTGCGGAGCACAGTCTCCAGATGCGGAGGCCCAGCGGCCATGGCTCACGGGCCCAGCCGCTCCGCGGCATGTGGGATCCTCCCGGGCACGAACCCGTGTCCCCTGCATCGGCAGGCGGACTCTCAACCCCTGCACCACCAGGGAAGCCCGAGAAGCATTTTTGAAGTTAAATTAAAAAGCAAAATACACATTTGAACCCATACTATATTTACAACTGAATAAAAAATTAGAAGGAAACACAAATAAAACAATGATATCAGTTTAATTTGGGGACAGAAGAACTAAGTGCATTTCTTTTCTTGTTCACATTTGGATTTTTGCTCATGTGTTGAAATATTTTTAATCAAAAAATAATTACAGTATAAATGAACATCAAGTCACTTAATTGCTACACCCACCAAATTAAGTCATTAAAAAGCGAACAAAAATATTAATGGGCATACTGCTGAGCTATATTTTAAAGCAACACTGATACCAGTCAATTGCTGCCATGATAGGGTTAACTGGATGAGCTGAATGTTAATTAAAGTGATATTTAAATTGTCTAAAAAAAAGGAGTGCCCTTATGTATAACTTTCAAAAATTAAATGCCAAAGAGCAGGTCACAGAGCAAAAATGATAAATTGACGTACTGCATTAAAGAGTTCTGACCTGAACTTTAAAAGGATAGTTACAATCTTGTAATTATCTCTATATTAAGGAGTTTATAACTGATTGAAAATATTAAATAATATCCATGAGAATACTATCCCATAGCATAGTGAATTCTTATTTGATTTCCTGTTAACAAGAATCAGACACACACACACACACACACACACACACACACGATGGCTCGGATAATGTTGCATCACACAGTACGGTCTTACTATCTAATAAAATAATTAAAAATTTAAAATACAAGTTTTAAATATCTTTTATTATTCTACTTCCCAAAAAGCCATCAATTCAGATATCATATGTGGACTGTAATTGACTTTATACACTTGAGAATTCCCATTCTTTTTCCTAACCCACCAATGAAGAGCCTGTTCTCAGGGTCTAAATGAAAAAGGAAGCAAACAACTACATCAAAAAGAAATATACCAAAAACAGTGGTTCATTGGTTGAGAAGGAAAAGAAACTGCATAAAAGAAAACAACCTTGGGCTAAAGGTCCTGATGCTAACAGCAAACTCAGTTGGCCTGTCTAGAAGTAACCAGCACTGTATGAGAACACTCCATCTTTCCACACACATCCTGTCTCTTTACATTACAAATCAATGGCTTGAAATCTACCAATCAGAACAGTTTAGTGGCCTTCCACGGTGGGTAAAGAATTTGGGACTAATAGGTACCTTTAGCAGCATTGCCTCCATTGGGCCATGCCTTTTGGTTTCTACATAATCGCTGGTAAAAAGAAATTTTTATAGCCAACCCATTCAGAAGGTGGTCTACCTGTTCATAGCAAGAGAGCACAACGATTCTCAACCAAAAAAGGTCTGCACACTGTAGTGACAATGTATTTCTCCAACAAGGTAGTGTAGCCATTGACAAAAGCAACACACTGACATTACCAATGGTAACTGTAATACTTAGTGGAGGGTCAACAAGGTGAAAGGGTGCACTGAAGGCATCCTGCAACCTCACCTCTACCCCTTTTCAACCAGAACAGCTCACACTTGGATTGGCTTTACATAAACAACCATATTCAGCTGGATTTGAGAGAGAGTTCTGAGGCCAACCTGAGGTTTAAAGCAGTGTTTTAAGGAATATAAATTTTTGTCTTTCTAAAAATAAAAAAGTCATACTCTGTACTCACGGAGCAATCTTCATCCACTATGAAAATGGTGCATTTCTGCACCTGCATGAAAGAGATAATAGTGGCAGCTATTTTCTTTAGAATTACTTCTAATGATTGTTGTTCTTCAAAAATTAGGCTAGCAAGGTCAAGCAGCACCTAGACAAAAGAATTAAGAGCTTACTATTAGTAACTGTTTGTAATTATTAATACAATCATTTATATGGGTTGTAAGTTGTTTACACATAATCTAACAAGTTACAACCAAGTTGCCATTCAAGTGTTAAATACATAAGTCTCTGCTTACTAACAAAATTTCCCTGTTGATTGTTAGTACAATTAGTACACTGGTTACGATCACAGACTCTGAAGCCAAAGCCAACCGTTTTTAATCCCAGCTTCCCCTCCTGCAAGCTTTGTGATCTAGGGCAAGTTTCTTGAAAATGGAGATAATAATAGTACCAAAATCATGGAGCTGTTGTGAGGACTAAATAAGTTAACATTTATAAAGCATTTTGAACAGTGTCTGATACATAAAATACACTGTTGTTTCTGGTGATCCAAACTTCTGAGATCAACATTTATCAACATTGCCAATATTTTCACAGAGCACAGCAAATATTGTCCAAAATAAAGTCTTAAGAGTTCCTTTTGTGTTCTTCCTGATAATTCCTCTTTTCTTTACTTACACAGGATTTCATCTAGTCTCACAAAGTATTTGTGCAAGGAGTGGGGGAGAAAGGGTATTATAGAAAATTTATTGGAGGTGATACTATCCTTGCTGAGGCCTGAAAAATGAGCACAAATTGTTCAGGTTAAGTGGGGAAGGAAAATATCTCAATCAAAAAGAACTGAATTGAGAGAAAGTAGCATATTGCAAGTTTTGATCAAATTTTATGAGAATATAGAGCGTAAAGAGGAGAACTAGGGAGATGAAATTGCAGAGGTAAGTGAAGAAAGAACCTCAAAAGCCCTATCTTCTTTTCAAGCAGTTTGGACTGTGATGGATTGCAGGAGAGAAGTGACAAGAATCACAAGTATGTTTGTAAAAATGAGGACTGGATTAATGGGTGGCAAAAATGGAGCAGGGAGACGTCAGGAAGATGCTGAAGTTGAAGTCCGCGGAAGGTCCACAGTCTAACATAAGTTCTAAACAGAGAAATTAAAGGGTGGGGGAGATGAATTATCAAAGAGATAATGAAGGGCTTCCCTGGTGGTGCAGTGGTTGAGAGTCCGCCTGCCGATGCAGGGGACGCGGGTTT
>NW_006791822.1:2836989-2844368 GCF_000442215.2 Lipotes vexillifer | reverse complement strand
GCGTCCGGAGGCTGTGCTCCACAACGGGAGAGGCCACAACAGTGAGAGGCCCAAAAAAAAAAAAAAAAAAAAAAAAAAAAAAAGAGAGAGATAATGAAAAAGAATTACATAAAACCCAAGGGCTTAAGTCTCCAGACTGAAAGGAATGACCAAGTACCAGCATGATGAATGAAAAAAAGAATCATGTGGTGAAATTGTTACAAAAGCAACAATAAATAAATAATCCAAAAAGCTTATAGAAAAAAAAAAAGCACCAAGAATCAGAACTATATGAATGCTAGTAGAAGACAGTACTACCTTTAAATTCTGAGAAACTAATTTTTCAATGCAGAATTTTATACCCAGCCAAATTGGTAGGATGGTACAATAGATATTTTCATACATGCAAGGACTCAGAGAGCTCACCTCACCAATACTGGTTCTCAAGTAGTTAACTGAGAATGCGCTACACTAGAACAAGGGAGTAAACTGAGAAAAAAAGAGTTCTGGGATCCAGTGGATAAACAGTGGAGTCTTTCTAAGAAAGCATTGAAGGAAAGTTCTATGATGACCCCTCTGCAGCAGGCATGGGGAAAAATAGTTTTGCTTGAAAGAAGAAAGAGAGAGAACGTCAATTTGAGGATTCTCCATGAAAAAGAACTCAAGAGATGCCTAAATAATGGAGAGTTTGCAGGGGGAGGGGGACCAGCAACATGAGGCTACACTAGAGCAAACAGTTCAAGGAAAAAAGAAGAGATTTCAGAAACAACAAGAAAAACTAAGTTATACAACAAAGGTAATATGAACAACAACATTTACATAATTAGTAAGAACAACATTTACATCACGGTACTTATAAACACTTTATTTTAAACTGCAACTTTAGAATTAACCTAGACAAAGCTTTAGAAAAGTCAAGCATGGTTGTAGCACAATACCAGATCTTCCTCGATTTATGATGGGGTTACATCTTGATAAATCCATTGTTAAGTTGAAAATATTTAAATTTGAAAATCTGTTTAATACACCCAACCTACTGAACATCACAGCTTAGCCCAGCCTACCTTAAACATACTCAGAACGCTTATATTAGCCTACAGCTGGGCAAAATCATCTAACACAAAGCCTATTTTATGATAAAGTGTTGAATATCTCATGTAATTTATTGAATACTATACTGAAAGTGAAAACCAGAATGGTTGTGTGGGGACAGAATGGTTTTAAGTGTATTGGTTGTTTACCCTCGTGATGGCGTGGCTGCTGGGAGCTGTGGCTACTGCCACTGCCCAGCATCATGAGAGAGTGCCATGACATATATCACTATCCCAGGAAAAGATCAATATTAAAAATTCAAAGTATGGTTTCTACTGAATGTGTATAGCTTTCACACCATCGTAAAGTCGGAAAATTGTAAGTTTAACCAGTGTAAGTTGAGGACCATCTGTATATATGTTATCAATGTGGGCAATATAAGTGAAAAAGTCCAGATAGGAAAAGCAGAGGTAAGGAGTAGTAATTGGGAAGGAGAGATGAAGGATGCTAAGATCATCATTTTATAAAGCATGAAATAAGAGATGATATCTCTATCAGTGTTCTACAGTGTTTCCTGAGCTTATTCCCATGCTTCTAGAAGTTCTCTACAATAATTTTCACATTTTGTATCTTTTTTTTTTTTTTTTTGTGGTACGCGGGCCTCTCACTGCTGTGGCCTCTCCCGTTGCGGGGCACAGGCTCCAGACGCGCAGGCCCAGCGGCCATGGCTCACGGGCCCAGCCGCTCCGCGGCATGTGGGATCTTCCCGGACCGGGGCACGAACCCGTGTCCCCTGCATCGGCAGGCGGACTCTCAACCACTGCGCCACCAGGGAAGCCCCAACATTTTGTATCTTTTGTTTTAATATGAATAATAAAATACAGAAGCATATTCTGAAAAAAAAAAGAGATGATGTCTCTAATTGATAGAATAAGAACTAAAACTCTTAATATTATACGCACAACTCATCCAGTAACTTTAAACAGTGACATAAAAATACTGGTACCATAATGGCAAAGTAAAGGGTGGTATAAGGTAAATAAATCTTCATCTGTTAACAGTGATAAAGCAACAGCTCATGGAAAATACAAAATGGAAAAAATAACTATTAGAAGAAACAGTTCAAATATTTAGAAATTGAATCTGCACGGTTTGGATTTCTAATGATATATATATATATATATATATATATATATATATAAAACTTGGATAACAATTTAACCATTTTTTAAAAAAGAATTTCTACACTCTCCCTTTAGTCATCAGACTTGCCTGATTTCTCTTATTCTCCAGCAGTGAAGTCTCATAGAGTTGAGCATTATGAAGAACAATTCCACAAAATGCCAAGTAAGCAGCAAAGTCCTAGAAAACAGGCAAGACAACAGCCAAATAAGAACCGTCAATAACCTGTCTTGTTATATTGCTTGAAACACAAACAACATTCAAAAATATTTACAGTTCAAATAAATATTTGGAAGCGAAAACAGCGTAGATGTTTATTCTGCATAAAATTAGGAACTGATGCAAAGCAACTGTTAGCTAAATGGTACAACCAGTAGATGACAACTGTTAACACAGTCTCCTAAAGTCATACAGTAGTTGGAAATTAGCAAAGAGAAAGAGAGGAGACACAGATCTCTTTACACCATGTGAAACTGAAATTCACTCTATGCAAAATTTGGTGTAGTCTCTAAATGATATTAAGACTTGGGTTTAAGCTAAGACCATAAAAATAGCCTGTAACTTATTACTGGGGCAAACTGAAAGCTCACAATCTTGTTAGGAGAATATTGGCAATAATATTGCCAATATTAGCCCCATACTAAATTGCAAATTTAGTATCAGTTTAAATATATCATTTTAAAGATGATATATCACCCTCATTATACTACACGAAGGTGATGTGCTCACAATTACACTAATTATTGATGAAAGGAAATCCTTACATGGCATACTTTATTCACAATCATGAATTTATTTCGCCAAGAGATGATACAGCCTAAGAATGCAAATCTTTCAAGAGGGGTTTACATTAATGGACTATAAACAAATAGTGGAATAAATAGCAAATCTAGAACCATGTTCCCCGCCAAATATCCTCAGGTGTCATTAATGGAATAGGAGACTAGATGTCTATTACACTAATTTAAAAAGGTACTTGCTATGTTCTGAAGCAATTAAGACACAGGGACCAACACTAGTGCCAACACAGCCTACAACATGAGACAAAAATAACTCTGTCTTGTTGGAATGTCTTCCAAAAGCTCCTACTAATTTTCAGGGGAGCGAAAGAAATAGCAATGGGCTTGATATACATGGGCTTGATATACATGGAGTGGGCTCCATGATATACATATAATTGCATATTCAAGGAGAGAAATAACAAGACCTACTGACAGAATGAAGTTATAAACAGGTTTAAGGGCTTCTGTCCTTAAAAGGAAAGCATGTCGATGTGGTGTGAGGAATGTATTCCTTCAGAGTTGGACGAGAAGGGTAATAAAATAATGCTGACTGCACTCTTTCTGAAGCTAAATTCACATCATTTAGCCTGAATTCACACCTTGGCACCCCACCGTCTGCGTGCAAAGCTTATAAAACATTCTGCATTTGCTTCACCAGGAGGCAATTCTAATTTTAAGCTGACCTGGAGCACTGAACTTGGAGCAGTGCTTTAGGGATTTTAAGTAAGGTTGAATTTCTTTATAGCAGTGCTGAAAGGTAAATGAGAGAGTTAGAACACTGTATCACCCTCCTGATGGCCGCAACATGCACACAGCCCCGGGGGAGGCCTGGTGGCATGGTGAGGAGGCAGTGGGGACGGGGTTCTGTTGACTGAAGACCACAACTACTCCACAACTCAGGTCAGCACTGATTTAGCCAGAGGCAAGAGACACTTTTGAACATTTCGGATCATTTTAAACCATAATGTTTTTGTGATCAACAATTTCAGCAATCACTAATTCCAGAGGTCTATACAACTCTAAAGAGAAAGCATCTTCCTAAATTGAGATCATACCAGACCCAAGTTTTGGTACCTTTTCATCTTTTTCAGTGAATGTCCCACCATTTCCTGATTTCTTGTTGATGGCCTGGGCTACACCAACAACCTGGTATAAGAAGAGAACACTGGTAATTTCGTTGACTGAAATTATTGGTATAAATTCACCAAAGCGTGTTTACAGAATAATTTCTACATGTGCTTTAAAATAACGATAAGCTACAAAATCAAAACAAACCCCACAGCATCTGAACTAGTCCTGTATCATTTTGTACATTCTTTTTTTCCTAATAAGAGTTCAAATGTTTCTAACTTCTTGGGTCCCAAACTATATTTGATTCTGGGATTTCATGCTGCCCTGTGAAAGAAATTATTGGCAATCACTTTTTATGTGAATATTTTTCATGGCTTTTGAATAAAAAATAAACATTAAATTTATATCACATTTCAAATAGAATATATGATTAAATGAACATTTTATATCGGTTTTAAATATAATATTTCAAATGGGCTAAATGATCTTTTACTAAAAATGAAATAGGACCAATGGCCAGTCACAGAATTTAAAATGCAGGAGGACCAATTAGGGTAAAAATTCTTAATGTAGGGTTGTTGTCCAACTTCTTTTGAAATTTCTGAACTTGAAAATTATCTTACCTTCAATAGACTTACTTTGGTGGAAAGAAGTTTTATTGAAAAACAGACTGAGTCTTATTTCAAATCAGAAGGTGTTTGAAAGATAAACTACATCTTAAGAAGACTGAGCTAAACTCTGGGAATATGTCTTAAGTTACCACAACACACTTAGCAAGACTTTTAAGAACCTTCTCATCTTCCTACTTAAAAGTATATTTTACTTACCCGTTTAGTTCCAACTTGAAGTTTGTGTTATTACTTTATTAGTCTTTTAAAGACCTTCAACTTACTTTTTTTTTTTTTTTTTTTTTTTGCGGTACGCGGGCCTCTCACTCTTGTGGCCTCTCCCGTTGCAGAGCACAGGCTCCGGACGCGCAAGCTCAGCGGCCATGGCTCACAGGTCCAGCCGCTCCGCGGCATGTGGGATCTTCCCACACCGGGGCACGAACCCGTGTCCCCTGCATCGGCAGACGGACTCTCAACCACTGCGCCACCAGGGAAGCCCTGTTCAACTTACTTTTGCTTCCTCTTTACTACTTATAAATTCTACTTGTTTCCTCCTTCTACAATATAATATCAGTGTAAAAAGCTATTATCCTCTAAATGGTTATACTTTAGAAATATAAAGTCCTGAGTTTTATGTGGATGGTCGATCCTTTTTTCTCAGCTCACTCTAGCCCGTTAGCTTTAAGAAATGGATATAAAAAATGCCCTTCCAAGATAGCAGAGCAAGGACAGAGAAATACATTCTTGTCTGACGTAGTTTTCTGTTCTCAACACGTTTCCTCCCCACCCTACGACTGAGTAAAGAGATGTTGATTTTAAAAAGCAGAATCATCCAATTATCCTGTACCTATTTTACACTCTTTAGCTCTTGGCTAACAGATTTCTCGATGATGCTCCAATCTCAATGACAAAATGCCTACAAAAGCTTTTGTCTAAGGTCAAAACGTCTGGACTGCAGCCAGGCACATTCACTTGAATATAACTGATGGGAGCCTCTTGAGGGTCACTGGGGTCTAATACATAGTGCTACCAGTATAACTTGGTGATTTCATTTTAAGCATTCGTTCATTTACTCAACAAATATTGTGGTGACCACCGTGCACCAAAGAGTGATAAAAACTGGGAGCAAGGCTACCCGGAAGGAGCTCAAGAATCAAGAATGGGTGATACATAAACATATATTTACAGCACACGTATGATCACTTTGATGATACAGGCACCCACAGATTGTTAAGAGCACAGAAGGGAGACCAAATATGCATAAAAGAGAAGGTTTCTCAGAAATGATGACATTTGAGTTTTTATTTGTCTTTAATAAATGGTTTGATAAAAGAAAGAGTTAAATTTTTAAATCTTCATTTTAAGGAAGAAGAGATTAAAACAGATAAAGAGACTGTTATGCAAACCTTCTCAGATAATTATACAGTATTAAAAGAAGCGTGTATTGATGTGCTGTTTATACCTGGAGCCGTGTGAGTCAATGTACTACAAGCAAGACGATTTTCAACCAATACAACACTGTTCACGTAGTTCAATAACTTCTCCATTTCGAGAATTTCTATTTGATTCTTTTCTCAAACCCGCCTCTTCCTCCTCCTCCCCCTCTTCCTCTTTCTTTTTTTCCTTTAAATACTAGTGCCAGCTGTCCTTCATCTCTTAGAACATACTGAGTTTTGAGTGTAAGTTCACCCATAGCAGGGACTGTTTTCCATGGGAGCCCCATGTCCCCTGAGTCATGAAGTGTCAGGCATAGCGACTTGCTGCTTGTCTGGCACTGCACTGGTGGCATGAACTTGAACTCCATACCCTGTGGGGCACAAGCCCTGCTCTCATGGCTCACCAGTGTCTCTTCTTTGTCTCGCAGCTGCAGGCAGAGGCAAGCTTTCCTCGTTGCTGAAAAGTTTTCCAGGCCTGGTTCCACGGATGGAAACTTCACAGACCTAGGCCTCCCCTGGGAGTTTAGTTTCCCCTCCCTGCCCTCACCCGTGCCTGTGGAGGGGACGCATCACCCCTGCCTGCAGATGTTACCCGCAGGCATTCACCCTACCATCCTGTATCTCACATCTCCGAAGCCCATCTGGACTTTGGTGATTCACCCTGCTTACCTTGGGTTCCCCTCTTTGTTTCTGATACCTGGGGATTTCCCTTTCTTGAGCTCATCTGTAATTTTTAAAATCACTTTTGGTGAAATTTTATTCTCTACTTGTTTGCAGAATGGGGAGGTGGGTGGTGTTCTGCACCTGTTCAGTCTGGCAAACTGATCAGAAGTCTTATTCACAGGCTTTAAACCCTACTTTGTACCCCCTGAACACCAGCTCTTTACTATATTTAATTTTGTCCCCCTAACATTAGAGCAAGATATTAATCATTAGGCAACTTCATGGAATGAAGACTTCCAGTGAAGAATTTTTCATCCTTTTCGGTGACCAATTATTTCTCTCACTAGTAATTTTATAGATTTAGATATTAGAGGTTAATTTGTTTAAGGGATGATTATTTAAATATAATTAATTTTTTTTAAAAAAACAGGCAAGTTCTGGGCTTCCCTGGTGGCACAGTGGTTGGGAGTCCACCTGCCGATGCAGGGGATGCGGGTTCGTGCCCCGGTCTGGGAGGATCCCGCGTGCTGTGGAGCGGCTGGGCCCGTGAGCCATGGCCGTTGGGCCTGCTCGTCCGGAGCCTGTGCTCCACGATGGGAGAGGCCGCAGCGGTGAGAGGCCCACAT
>NW_006791822.1:2813503-2836979 GCF_000442215.2 Lipotes vexillifer | reverse complement strand
AAAAAAAAAAAAAAAAAAAACAGGCAAGTTCTTTCAAGGGACTATTAGATGAGGAAAATATATATGGTACTCACATGTGCCTCAATACTTAGCTGGATGACATTTTAAAAATACCACTGATAAAAACAACAGATAAAAATCAGAGAAAAGGTATAGTGTTTGTCCAAGGTAACATAAGACAGTAAAAGACAAAAAGACTTTGATTCTCCAAATTTCAAGGAGCCTAGCAAAACCTGCACCCCCTGGCCTCCTTGTGTTGATAAAAAGTCTTTCCTCCTTCTACCATCTATTGCTCCTTTAAACAAATTAATTTTCTCCAAGACAAGGTTTTTAAATGTCAGTTTTCAAGGACAGCTTTTATGGCAAGAATTTGCCAGACCTCATATCTGAGAGGCAAAGCCCCTAAAAATTTTAGCTTCCATATCAGAAGCCCAATCACTTCTGCCTACCTGCTATCTACCTGCAGTACTCTCAAACACCAATACTTTATGCTATTTTTTTTTTTAAAGCACAAAAAAGCTTCTCTGTTTTCTATTTCACTGGCACTTTTCAGAGCATAAATGAATATTATGTCCTCACAGGGTCAAGTGTTCTTTTAGGAATGCAAAGGGCAAGACTTGACTCTCACTGGGTGATCAGTGAGGAATGTGACAGCTGGTCGCTTCAGGGACAAGTGATCACTGCCACAGCGAGCAATTTCTTCTTCAATCAGCAGCTGCCCCGACCCTTACTGAGGCCATACATCAATCCCTACTATACATTTCCCTGTTCCTAGTTCCAGGAGATGCTCAGCATGGAGGCTAAAAGCCAGGGAGAAAAGGAACAAACTCTACAAATCTTAGCTATCCCTCTGTCCCACCTGCAGAATGTCTCTATTATAATGACAGGATTCTGTAACCTGAGCTGAAAACCTTACTTCACCAGGAAAACAAGAACTTAACATAGACAGGAGCCAGTGGAGAATTCTTCCCAGTGCTCTTTTCAAACTTTCTCTTGACTCGGTCATTCATTCAGCAACAAATATTTTATTCAACAAATAATTAATACCCACCTTTAATATACCAGTCACTGTTCTAGACAATGAAGATGACTCAGTAGTGAACAAGACAGACACAAATCCCTGTACTCATGGAGCTGACATTCTAGTCAGAGTGTTAGGCTTGGAAGGGAATCCCACCCCCATCCTCTTGCCCACCACTGTTTTACAGGTAAAATGAAACTGAGAGGGTTGACATGACCAATCCAGGCTTTTCCACCTCTCTTCCAAATCCTAGGCAATCAGCAAATTATGGTCATATTCCTTGTGGTATAGGCAAAAGAATGGCCTCCAAAGACATCCTCATCCCAATCCCTGGAACCTATGACTATGCTGCCTTAAATGACAAAAGGGACTTTGCAGATGTGATTAAGTTAAGGATCTGGAGACAGGGAGATTATCCTGAATCATCTGAGTGGGCCCAATGCAATCACAAGAATCCTTATGATGGAAAGTGGGAGGCAGGAGAGTCAGACAGATTTTAAGATGCAGCTGCAGGGTTTTTTTGTTTCTTTTAAAGATCATTTTTGTTATTTTGATGTTGACCATTTTTAGAGTCTTTATTGAATTTGTTACAATATTGCTTCTGTTTTATGTTTTTTTGTTCTTTTGACCTCGAGGTATGTGGGATCATAGTTCCCCGACCAGGGATCGAACTGAACCTACACCCCGTGCATTCGAAGCGTGGAGTCTTAACCACTGGACAGCCAGGGAAGTCCCACGGCTGCAGGTTATGAAGATAGAAAGGGGCCACAAGCTAAGTGATGTGGGCAGCCCGTGGAAGCAGGAAAAGGCAAGAGAATAGATTCTTCCCTAGAGATTCCACATAGAAAGACAGCCCTGCTGACCCTCTGTGTCAGCCCAGTGAGAACTACTTTGGACTCTGACCTCCAAAACTATAAGATAATACATTTGTGTTGTTTTAAGCCACTAAATTTCCAGTAGTTTTTGGCAGCAGCAATAAGAAACTAATATGTTCCATTAGAATTACTCGTACATGCTCCCATTTCTTGTTCACTCTTCCTGACCCCACATTACATCTTGTGTTTCACCATCTAAATCCTCACTTTCTTTGAAAGTCCTGGCATCTCATTGCTAATTGTTTTCTTGCCTCAGTCCATCTATGACACTTAAGTCCAAATTTCCCTTCCTGGAACACTACTTTGCACATACAAGTCATCTCATTACTCAAAGCTTTTTTTTTTTTTTTTCCTTGCGTTACGCGGGCCTCTCACTGTTGTGGCCTCTCCCATTTGCGGAGCACAGGCTCCGGACGCGCAGGCTCAGTGGCCATGGCTCACGGGCCCAGCCGCTCCGCGGCATGTGGGATCTTCCCGAAACGGGGCACGAACCCGCGTCTCCTGCATCGGCAGACGGACTCTCAAGCACTGCGCCACCAGGGAAGCCCTCAAAGCTTTTAATAGTTCCATGCATCCATCTATAGGACAAAAACTGAAGACTCTGATTCCGTATGCTCAACCTGAACTAAAATCACTTACATGGGTCTTTGAAGTAGAATGCTACAAAGACCTTTGCTCACGTCATTCCTTGAAATATTACCTTCTAGTTTCTCGGCTGAGGCTGTCTCCAAAAAGCTTCCCTTCAAAGCCCTCTGAAATTCTGTGTTGCAGCTGAGGGTGCTATAATCTGACAATGAGGTATTCTCATTTTTAACCTCATTTTCTCTGTTCACGTCCAAGTCAATTGTTTCCTAAGGACATGATTTATATCTTATGTCTTAAGGAAGCATCAGACTCTGAATGTACTCAATGCTTCACAGATATTTGTTCTTGATGATAATGGGAGAAGTGTCAGATATCAAAGTTTTATTTAGGTGATGTACTTACTGGACAATTCACATCTGAATAATAGTTAATAAAAATTGCCCATTTTGGTGTGCTTGGTGAGGCCTGCATTAAGGGAGGGCTGTGGGATGTATGGAGCGCATCAAAGGACAGGTTTGGCTCACGCTTTCAGGGGGGTTGCCTTGGACAGGTCTGGCCCCTCCTCTCATGGTCGCCCGGACCTGAGCCCCCACCTTCAGCGAGGTCATAGATTTCTTTGGTCTGGGCCGGAGCGGTCACCCTGCTTGTTGATCTAGGAGGAACTGAAATGGGCCAGAGAATGCTGTTCTCTAAGACAGCTGCCTGATCTGTATGAATTAGATTATACTCCATTTAAAGTTGTTACAAAGGGCGGAGTCAAGTTGGCGTACTAGGAGGATGTAGAATTCGTGTCTCCGCACAACTAGAGTACCTACCAGGCACTGGCGGGGGACCACGGACACCTAAGGGGATGGGAGGAACCCCCAGCAACCGGTTTGCGGGAATCTTGGTTCCCAGGCTAGAGGTCAGGCCTGAGCTCCTGTGCTGGGAGCTCTGAGTCCAAACCGCTGGACTAACAGAGAACCTCAGACCCCAGGGAATATTAATCAGACCGAGGCCTCCTAGAGGTCCTAATCTCAGCACCTAGACCCAGCTCTATCTAACTGCCTGCAAACTCCAGCGCTGGACACCTAAGGCCAAACAACCAGTAAGGCAGGAATAAAACCCCACCCATCAAAAAAAAAAAAGAAAAAAAATGAAACGACAAAAAAGTATATGTTACAGACGAAGGAGCAAGGTAAAAACCTACATAACAAAATAAATGAAGATGAAATAGGCAACCTACCTGAAAAAGAATTCAGAGTAATGATAGTAAACATGATCCAAAATCTCAGAAAAAGAGTGAACAAAATACAGGAAACATTTAACAAGGATCTAGAAGAACTAAAGAAAAAACAAACAGTGATGAAAAAACAAACAGTGATGCATACACAATAAATGAACTTAAAAATACTCTAAAAGGAATCAATAGTGGAATAACTGAGGCAGAAGAACGGATAAGTGAGCTGGAAGATAAAAGATGGAAATAACTGCCAGGGAGCAGAATAAAGAAAAAAGAATGAAAAGAATTGAGGACAATCTCAGAGACCTCTAGGACAACACTAAATGCAGGAACATTCGAATTATAGGGGTCCCAGAAGAAGAAGAGAAAAAAGAAGGGACTGAGAAAATCTTTGAAGAGATTATAGTCGCTCTGACATGGGAAAGGAAAGAGTCAATCAAGTCCAGGAAGCGCAGAGAGTCCCATGTAGGATAAACCCAAAGAGAAACACACCGAGACACATATTAATCAAACTATCAAAAATTAAATACAAAGAAAGAAAAAACATTAAGAGCAGCAAGGGAAAAAAAACAAATAATATACAAGGGAATCCCCATAAGGTTAACGGCTGATCTTCCAGCAGAAACTCTGCAAGCCAGAAGGGAGTGGCAGGACATATTTAAAGTGATGAAAGGGAAAAATCTACAACCAAGATTACTCTACCCAGCAAGGATCTCATTCAGATTCAACAGAGAAATTAAAACCTTTACACACAAGCAAAAGTTAAGAGAATTCAGCACCACCAAATCAGCTTTACAGCAAATGCTATAGGAACTTCTCTAGGCAGGAAACACAAGAGGAGGAAAAGCCCTACAAAAACAAACCCCAAACAATTAAGAAAATGGTAATAGGCACTAACATATCGATGATTACCTTAAATGTAAATGGATTAAATGCTCCAACCAAAAGACACAGACTGGCTGAATGGATCCAAAAACAAGACCCATATATTTGCTGTCTATAAGAGACCCACTTCAGACCTAGGGACACATACAGACTAAAAGTGAAGGGATGGAAAAAGATATTCCATGCAAATGGAAATCAAAAGAAAGCTGGAGTAGCAATTCTCATATCAGACAAAACAGACTTTAAAATAAAGACTATTACAAGAGACAAAGAAGGCCACTACATAATGATCAAGGGATCAATCCAAGAAAAAGATGTAACTATTGTAAATATTTATGCACCCAGCATAGGATCACCTCAATACATAAGGCAAATGCTAACAGCCATAAAAGAGGAATTCAACAGAAACACAATCATAGTAGGGGACTTTAACACTCCACTTTCACCAATGGACAGATCATCCAAAATGACAATAAATAAGGAAACACAAGCTTTAAATGACACATTAAACAACATGGACTTAATTGATATTTATAGGACATTCCATCCAAAAACAACACAATACACTTTCTTATCAAGTGCTCATGGAACATTCTCCAGGATAGAGCATATCTTGGGTCACAAATCAAGCCTTGGTAAATTTAAGAAAATTGAAATCATATCAAGTACCTTTTGTGACCACAACGCTATGAGACTAGACATCAATTACAGGAAAAAAGCTGTGAAAAATACAAACACATGGAGGCTAAAGAATACACTACTAAATAACCAAGAGATCACTGAAGAAATCAAAGAGGAAATCAAAAAGTACCTAGAAAAAAATGAAAATGAAAACACGACAACGCAAAACCTATGGGATGCAGCAAAAGCAATTCTAAGAGGGAAGTTTATAGCAATACAATCTTACCTCAAGAAACAAGAAAAATATCAAATAAACAACCTAACCTTACACCTAAAGCAACTGGAGACAGAAGAACCAAAAAATCCCAAAGTTAGCAGAAGGAAAGAAATCATAAAGATCAGATCAGAAATAAATGAAAAAGGAATAAAGGAAATGATAGCAAAGATCAATAAAACCAAAAGCAGGTTCTTTGAGAAGATAAACAAAATTGATAAACCATTAGCCAGACTCATCAAGAAAAAAAGGGAGAAGACTCAAACCAACAGAATTAGAAATGAGAAAGGACAAGTAACAACTGGCACTGCAGAAATACAAAGGATCATGAGAGATTACTGCAAGCAACTCTATGCCAATAAAATGGACAACCTGGAAGAAATGGACAAATTCTTACAAAAGTACAACCTTCTGAGACTGAACCGGGAAGAAATAGAAAATATGAACAGACCAATCTCAAGCACTGAAATTGAAACTGTGATTAAAAATCTTCCAACAAACAAAAGCCCAGGACCAGAGGGCTTCACAAGCAAATTCTATCAAAAATTTAGAGAAGAGCTAACACCCATCCTTCTCAAACTCTTCCAAATATAACAGGGGGAGTTACACTCCCTAACTCATTCTATGAGGCCACAATCACCCTGATACCAAAACCACACAAAGATGTCACAAAGAAAGAAAACTACAGGCCAGTATCACTGATGAACATAGATGCAAAAATCCTCAACAAAATACTAGCAAACAGAATCCAACAGCACATTAAAAGGATCATACACCATGATCAAATGGGGTTCTTCCCAGGAATGCAAGGATTCTCCAATATATGCAAATCAATCAACGTGATACTCCATATTAACAAATTGAAGGAGAAAAACCATATGATAATCTCAATAGATGCAGAAAAACATTTCGACAAAATTCAACACCCATTTATGATAAAAACCCTCCAGAAAGTAGGCATAGAGGGAACCCACCTCAACATAATAAAGGCCATATATGACAAGCCCACAGCCAACATCGTTCTCAATCGTGAAAAACTGAAACCATTTCCTCTAAGATCAGGAACAAGACAAGGTTGCCCACTCTCACCACTATTATTCAACATAGTTTTGCAAGTTTTAGCCACAACAATCAGAGAAAAAAAAGAAATAAAATTAATTCAAATTGGAAAAGAAGAAGTAAAACTGTCACTGTTTGCAGTGTTTGTCTCTCTATACATAGAGAATCCTAAAGATGCTACCAGAAAACTACTAGAGCTACTGAATAAATTTGGTAGAGTAGCAGGACACAAAATTAATGTACAGAAGTCTCTTGTATTCCTATACACTAATGATGAAAAATCTGAAAGATAAATTAGGGAAGCACTCCCATTTACCACTGCAGCAAAAAGAATAAAATACCTAGGAATAAAACTACCTAAGGAGACAAAAACCCTGTATGCCTGTATGCAGAAAACTATAAGACACTGATGAAAGAAATTAAAGATGATACAAACAGATGGAGAGATGTACCATGTTCTTGGATTAGAAGAATCAACATTGTGAAAATGACTATACTACCCAAATCAATCTACAGTTTCAGTGCAATCCCTATCAAATTACCAATGGCACTTTTCACAGAAGTAGGACAAAAAATTTCACAATTTCTATGGAAACACAGAAGACCCCGAAGAGCCAAAGCAATCTTGAGAAAGAAAAACGGAGCTGGAGGAATCAGGCTCCCTGACTTCAGACTATACTACAAAGCTACAGTAATCAAGAAAGTATGGTACTGGCACAAAACCAGGAATATAGATCGATGGAACAGGATACAAAGCCCAGAGAGAAACCCACGCATATATGGTCACCTTTATCTTTGATAAAGGAGGCAAGAATACACAATGGAGAAAAGACAGCCTCTTCAATAAGTGGTGCTGGGAAAACTGGACAGCTACATGTGAAAGAATGAAATTAGAATACTTCCTAACACCATACAGAAAAATAAACTCAAAATGGATTAAAGACCTAAATATAAGGCCAGACACTATAAAACTCTTAGAGGAAAACATAGGCAGGATACTCTATGACATAAATCACAGCAAGATCCTTTTTGACCCACCTCTGAGAGAAATGGAAATAAAAACAAAAATAAACAAACGGGACCTAATGAAACTTAACAGGTTTTGCACAGCAAAGGAAACCATAAACAAGATGAAAATACAACCCTCAGAATGGGAGAAAATATTTGCAAATGAAGCAACTGACAAAGGATTAATCTCCAAAATTTACAAACAGTACATATCACAAAACAAATATCACAAAAACAAACAACCCAATACAAAAATGGGTAGAAGACCTAAATAGACTTTTTTTTAAAGAAGATATACAGATTGCCAACAAACACATGAAAGGATGCTCAACATCACTAATCATTAGAGAAATGCAAATCAAAACTACTCTGGGGTATCACCTTATACCGGTCAGAATGGCCATCATCAAAAAATCTACAAACAATAAATGCTGGAAAGGGTGTGGAGAAAAGGGAGCCCTCTTGCACTGCTGGTGGGAATGTATATTGATACAGCCACTATGGAAAACAGTATGGAAGTTCCTTTAAAAACTAAAAATAGAACTGTCATATGACCCAGCAATCTCACTACTGGGCACATACCCTGAGAAAACCATAATTTAAAAAGAGTCATGTACCACAATGTTCATTGCAGCTCTATTTACAATAGCCAGGACATGGAAGCAACCTAAGTGTCCATCGACAGATGAATGGATAAAGAAGATATGGCACATATATACAACGGAATATTACTTTGCCATAAAAAGTAACAAAACTGAGTTATCTGTAGTGAGGTGGATGGACCTAGAGTCTGTCATACAGAGTGAAGTAAGCCAGAAAGAGAAAAACAAATACCATATGCTAACACATATATATGGAATCTAAAAAAAACAAAAAAAGGTTCTGATGAACGTAGGGGCAGGACAGGAATAAAGACGCAGACATAGAGAATGGACTTGAGGACATGGGGAGGGGGAAGGGTAAGCCGGGATGAAGTGAGAGAGTTGCATGGACATATATACACTACCAAATGTAAAACAGATAGCTAGCGGGAAGCAGCCGCATAGCACAGGGAGATCAGCTCGGTGCTTTGTGACCACCTAGAGGGGTGAGATAGGGAGGGTGGGAGGGAGACGCAAGAGGGAGGGGATATGGGGATATATGTATACATATAGCTGATTCACTTTGTTATACACCAGAAACTAACACAACACTGTAAAGCAATTATACTCCAGTAAAGACGTTAAAAAAATTTTTGCCCATTTTTTTCTCTGCTCTTTGCTTGATATTAAGAGATCTGTCCACATACGAAAACTTCGTGTGTGCGTAAGAAATACATACTCTTAATAAGCCTTTACGTATGGAGTTGAAACTTACAGCCTAAAACGGCTTTGGGAGAGTGGGAAAGAAATGCTTGAGATTGTTAGTTTTAATTTTTAATTTTAAAAGTACAGTAAGTATCCATGTCCTTGTCATCTAGAACAGTGGTAAAATGGGGCTTGTTAAAACAGCTTGCTGGATCCCACCCCCAGAGTTTCAGAGATCTGGGCTGGCGCCTGAGAACTTGTTTTACTAAAAGTTCTCAGGTGATGCCAAATGCTGCTGGTGTAGGGAGAAAAAACACTTTGAGAGCCATTGATATAGAACTACTAAGCATTAATATTTGTTAATGTTTCCTCCTTTTTTTTAAGTTCAATTAAGATAACAACAAACTGGACTTTTTCCTTCCCAGTCTCATTGTATTCCATGCCAAAATCTGCTCATTTGATCCCCAAATGTTTGGGTTGTTTGCAATTTTTTGCTATTACAAATAATCCACATTGAACATCTCTGTATAGGTCTCCTTGTGCACATGTGCAAGAGCTTTTTTGATGAAATCTTAAAAGGATTACAGAAATTTATATTTATCAGCAATGTATAAGGGTTCCTGCTAACCTCACGTCCTAACCAACCCCTAGTATTATGAGGCTAAATTTTTAACCTCTGTCTATCTGTTGGGTATAAAAATGTATTGCTTTAATTTGCATTTTCCTGATTACTAGAGAGCTTTTTAATTATTATTGCTTTTTAGTTATTATTGGCTACATTGGTTTTCTTCTTCTGTGTTGCCTATGTGTACCTTTGCCAATTTTGACCTTTTTGTTGTTTTGGGTTGTCTGGCTTTCATTAATGAATTTGAGCATCAAGGTTTGATATTTCTTTAAATGGTAAGACTGACTTTACTTGGTTGGGACTCACTTTATCCCTCTGTATGTACAGGCACTGCTACACCTATTTCTCTCAGGAGTATGTTTATCGATCTTCCAGGATTGGAAGACAAGACAGGAATGCGTATAGAGGTGGATGATTTTAGTTTATTCTCACAGCCTGGATGGCCAGGAAGAGGGAGCCAAGGTGAGGGGAAGCTTCTAGGAAGTTGAAAGATATAAAGAGCAGTGCCCTGAAGATGACTGGCATCAGAAATACATGACTGATGGCCAGTGGCCCTAATATAGTTAGTTAATAAACCTATTCACAGCCAAAAAGAAAAAATAAAAAAGAAAGAAAGAAACAAAAAAAACTTATAATGTCAAAAAGTTTGCCACTTAAAAAAAGGAAAAGGGAGGGCCTGTTACATAACAGGCATTTTGTCTGTTAATCCATCTAACCTTTGTCACAATCCTTTCAGGTAGATATTATTATTCCCATTTTGTCACAAGGGCAGCTGATGTTCAGAAAAGTTAAATAGGTAGTGCAAGAATGTGCAGACCCAGATGCTCTCCAGGTCTGATCCCAAAGCTTGTGTTTTTCCTGCTACTCCCCCGCAGGGGAAAGTGAAACCAGCACTAGTGTATATAAAATACAGGTTCATAAGCACTATTGTTTAAACTAGAGGAATCATGAAGACCACTGGTTTTCCAGTACATCCAAGACTGTCTTCAGACCCCATACATATGCTTATCTTTTTAAAGCATGCTTTCATCAAAGGGAATGGAACAATTTCAAAACTATAACTTTAAGAAACAAAGACAGCACTTCCCAGGTGGTGCAGTGGTTGAGAGGCCGCCTGCCAATGCAGGGGACACGGGTTCGAGCCCTGGTCCAGGAAGATCCCACATGCAGCGGAGCAACTAAGCCCGTGTGCCACAACTACTGAGCCTGCGCTCTAGAGCCCACGAGCCACAACTACTGAGCCTGCGTGCCACAACTACTGAAGTCCACGCGCCTAGACCCCGTGCACCGCAACAAAGAGTAGCCCCCACTCACTGCAACTAGAGAAAGGCCATGTGCAGCGATGAAGACTCAACTCAGCCAAAAATAAATAAATTAAATAAATTAAAAAAAAAAAAGAAGGAAACAAAGACAAATCCAAAGTGGCTGCTAAAAGTTCTGCTTTCTTTGACTTCGATTATAAACCTTAAAGACATATTTTTATAGCCAAGAACTACTTATGTAACATAAAGAATCCTATGTTTCAGGGGAAAACAGGTAATAATGCAGTTTCAAAAATAAGCAGATTATTCAAGAAAAAGCAGAATTAGTCTATGATGATAAAAATCAGAACTGTGTTGCCCATGGGTTGTGGGCATTGACAGAGGTGATGAAAGTGTTCTCTGTCTTGACTGGGGTGTTATACAGATGAATAAACATTTGTCAAACTCATCAAACTGTATATGAAGATCTGCATATTTCACTGTATGTAAACTTTAATTTGGTTTTCAAAAAGTATTTGAAAGTCTTAAAAGTAAATTTGTAATTGCTGATGATATCTGAAAGTGGTGGTCCACGTGCTGAGCTCTCAGCTGTCCTGGAGCATGCTGAGGTCCTGACCATCTGCTCTGTGCTATCAGACAGGACGGATGCTCCCCAGATGGCGCCAGTACAAATCCACCGCTGGGGGTCAGTAGCTGTCCTGTCCTGGGAATGTCCAGTGGGAGAGGTGCCAACCTGAGACTGCATTACTTCCAGACAAGGGGAAGCTGGGAATAATTCTCAATCCTAGTGTTTATTCTTATCCCTTTGCACGCGCGCACACGTGCGCGCGCGCGCGCACACACACACACACACACACACACACACACACACACACACACACACACACACAAATTTCCTCTTCCTTGCCAAATACCAAACTCTCTGCCACACCAGCTTTTAAGCAATGAGGTGTAAAGGTCTTAGAACCACAGGGACCTGCTGCCTTCTAATCAGACCTTTCTGTCCATTGGGATACAGAGATTCAGGCCTGAGACAGAGCAGCACATAACCATTGTGAGCAGAGTCTCCTTCTATGCCCTTTAAAAACTGCAGAGACACAAAGGGTACATAGCAGAAAGGAGCCTGCTGTCTTTCCCATGGCAGGGTAGGCTCAGTGTTTACCGTTATTATTTAACTTTCCATTCCTCCGTTTGTCTGGCCTTGCAACACTCCAAAGGGAGGGAACAGCCATTTTCTGAACCTCCACTAGGTGACGAGCTCTGTGGTGGACACTGTCACGTTCCTTGTCTCACTATGACCACTGTCAAACCCCCCACTGTGTGTCTGTACCTCAAGTTGAAACTTCACAGACAAGTCACCTTAAGCACAGATTGGTGAAGAAAGTTGCTCAAGGAATCACTGATCTTAAACCAGCACTCAAGACAGTTTTTTTGCTAGAGTCGGAACTCTTTCTTTCAAACTCTCTCTCTCTGCCTATTCGGAAATAAGTCCAAAATAACAGTAAAAAAATTGTGTCCTCAATATATATTGTACAAACTGCACTTTGTATAAGAATAATTCTATCACTGTTATGCCCACCACTACACATGACATTGCCAAAAATGACTTCAGAGGCTTGGATCTATTTAATAACTATGATTTATTTTCAGGGTGGTGTCCTGCACTCTGCCAGATGCTGGCCTGCAAAGCACACCCTGGACAGTGTTGTTGGATTTGGACTCTGTTAACCCAGGATTGAGTTTGTTCCAGTACTGCCTGCACTTACAACAGGTCCATGCCTCTATACCCTGGCCAGGTGCTGTGCTAGTAAAGCTTCCTGATAATTACAGGGTAAAGGGGTGTGCTCATAAATGTGGGCCTAATACAAACAGAGGAGAAATAACACAGCAAAAGTGGGAAAAAGCAAGTTTCATGCATCGAAACACTGAATAGGCTGAATCTCACTTGCAAATCAAAGTTGGTATCAAAGGAACGTCATCTCAATGGCAGTTGAACTAAACGTTCAGATCAGTGTTCTTGCCTCTACTGGACCATCTAACTGCATCATAGCCAGTTAGATATTCACATCATAGAAGCTAGATATTCCTAACATTTAACTTAAGAGATCCAGGGGAAAAATGTATGTGTGTTTATAATTTTTTTACACTCACCAAATCCTTCATATAGAGAATATAACTTATAATATTTTACCTCTAAGTGCTTTTTCCTCCAAATGGAAGATGAGCCTGAAAAGATAATCACATATGAAAGCTCAGATGCAGACAGACACCAGTCTCACTAGCAAAACTCCTAGCTGTAGGTGTTACCAGCACAAAAAGACATGCCCTCCTCCACACAGCTATGCCAGATAATATACAAAGCAATTAATTTGGAATCATTGTTGGCAGCTCTAGATTTTATCATTCTATTATTCCAGTCCATAATTTATATTTTCAAAAACTAAAACAGTAAAAAGAGTTGGCTGGTAGCTTTTCAGGTACAATCATTAATAAAGATGAAAGAAGGTAATTATTTCACAGTGAGAAAAATGCAGCTTTAGAATAAGATGACATGGGTATCACTTCCAGCTCTGCTACTTAATAGATGTGGAATATTAGGAAGCTTCCTTAACTTGATGAAGTTCATATTTCTTCATCTAAAATGGGGATGATAACATCAATACAGCATAGTTATTACCGATCTCTAAGGGTCGGAAGGAAGATCCTAGTCCTACTACTATTTACCACATAGCCTTGATTAAATTTCTACCTGAAATCCCTTAATTTGTCAGTCGACTTTGGTTTCCATGCTTCAAGACGGCAGAGAAACATTTTTGAAAAAGAAGTTCTCAGGTCAGCTAGCATTACTGCATACCACAGATGCAGTTTAAATGTCGCCTCCTCTGTGAAGCATTCTTGTTTCACCTTGCTCTCATGGAGCCTACAGTCTCTCATGAGCCTACAGTCTCAACTGCCACTGAGATGGCGTTCCTTTGATACCAACTTTAATTTGCAAGTGAGATTCAGCCTATTCAGTGTTTCGATGCATGAAAGTGCTTACGTGTCACGAAGAAAACAGCAGGGATAGACATAATGGTAGATAGTTAATAAGGACGGCCGAAGAAAGTCTTCCTGAGATGTCATTTGAGTAAAAACCTGAAGGAGGTGACAGACTGAGCCATGTGGAGAACTAGGTAACGGAACTTCAGACAAGGAAACAGCAAGTGCAAAGGCCCTTGGGGTGCAGAGAAAACAACAACAGTGTGCTAGAGAGGATTAGCAGGGGGAGACAATAGGTGAGATCAGAGGGGCTTCGGGAGCCAGGTCATGGGGGACCTTTCTTAAGAGAGTGAAGTGGAAATCCACTGCAGGGTTCTGAGCAGGGGAGGGATGAGATCTAGCATGTTTTCTAAAATTTGTGTTGAGAATAGACTGAAGGGCGTTAAAGGCTGGAAGCAGGGACACTAGTTAGGGAGGCTACTATAATAATTCAGGTGCTCCATACTGATGGCTCCACACTGAAGCTCCAGTGTGGTAGAAGTACAGGTGGAGAGCAGTGATTGAAGGCAAAGTCAAGAGTGTTTCCTGATCGGATGGATGTCTACTGTGGGAGAAAGAAAGAAGGAATTTAGCCTGAATAGCTGGGATGACAGAGAAGTTAAGTGTGGTGGGGATGAGTATAGAGCAGGTTTAGTGGGAAGGAAGATTAGCAGTGATGTTTTAGACATATTAAGTTCACGATGCCCGCTAGACACATATAGGTAGTCAAGTAAGCAGTTGAATATATGAGTTTAAATTGAAGAAACAATACAGTTGCAATGTAAGTTCGGTTGGCACACAAATGGTATTTAAAACTATGAGAGTAAATAAGATCACATAAGCAGTAAGTGAAGGTCCAGGGCTGAGCCATTTAGCAGTGTTGTGATGAGCGGGCCCCAGCTAAGGAGACAGAGAGGCAATCAGAGAGATGGGAGGAAAAAACTGGGGAGTCTGAGGTCCTGGAGAGCAAGTGAAGACAATCTGTCCTGGAGGAATGAGTGATCAACAAGGCCACATGCTGCCGCCCTGCCGGGTAAAGTGAGTACTGAGAAATGATCGTAAGCTCCTGCCCTATGGATGCCACGCGACCCTGCCAAGAGTGGTTTCCACAGAGCGGTGAGGGTGAAGGCTTGGGTGGATTATGCTCCGGAGGGTGGGAGGAAATGGAAATGGCAAACGTGGACAACTCTTTCAAAGAGTTTAGCTCTGATGGTAATCAGAGAAATGGTGATCTCTGAAAGGAGGTATGTAGTCCAATGAGCGTTTGCTTTTGTTTTAAAGATGGGAGAAATAACAGCGTGTCTATATGCTGATAAACCAGTTTGGTAGAGAGGGGAATTCTGGTGACTCTGGTCACAGAGGGGAGAGCTGCTGAGCCGTGTCTTGGAGCACATGAGATGAGATGAGATCTGGTGCACAAGAGCGAGACTGACTTTTGCTATTTCACAGATGGTTAATGTAAAAGGGAAACCAGAGGATGTAAACTCAGATGCAAGAGCAGGGGGAAAGAGAATGGGGAAGTTCTCTTGTGGAATTATTCCTGTAACTGCTTTATTTTTCACTGGAAGAGTGAGCAAGACCACGGGATGAAAGTGGAGATGGGGATGCAACACTGAGACTTGAGGAGAGAGGAGAAAGGAACAGACAGTAAAACAACACCCCCCGCCAAAAGAGCTAATGGTTTTGATCCCCACAAACCAATTATCTCCGTTGCATGTTTTATTTTAGGGAATATCACAATTCTCCCCACTAGAAAGTATTCTAGATTCTTCCTTCTACTTAACCCTCCATCAAATCAACCCCTCAACCACCTAAACAGAAGTGTAACAAATCCACTCCTAGTCTGGATTATGCAAAAGTCTCCTTACCAACTTCCCTGCTTCCAGACCCAGGGCTTTCTCCGTGTACGAACAAATATGGAAATCAAAATCTATCAAGTATCAAATTATGTGGCTCTGGTTAGAGATTAAACAAAGAAAACTCTTCACCCTTAACGCTATGGCCACACAGATCTTTAAATGACAGCAAATGTTTCTTGGCTTAAAAAAAAAAAAGAAAATCCAGCACCTCCTTCGCATGGCAGTTTGAGGACACTTCATGATCTTGCCTCAGCTTGGCTGCACGGCCTCGCCTCCAGTGCTAAGGTATTTACTAGACACGTTTCCTCCAAACTTGATCCATGAGGGAGGCAGAAAACAATGGTGCAGAGAAATAATAAGGATGCACCAGTGAGCATTTTCCATGGGCATTAAGAAGCAAAGTACCGGGCTTCCCTGGTGGCGCAGTGGTTGAGAGTCCGCCTGCCGATGCAGGGGACGCGGGTTCGTGCCCCGGTCCGGGAGGATCCCACATGCCGCGGAGCGGCTGGGCCCGTGAGCCAGGGCCGCTGAGCCTGCGCGTCCGGAGCCTGTGCTCCGCAACGGGAGAGGCCACAACAGTGAGAGGCCCGCGTACCGCAAAAAAAAAAAAAAAAAAAGCAGCAAAGTACCTAAGCTACACACAAACAGTGATCTCATGAAGACCTGCATTTGCGACATAACATTTTAGAAGACTTTTAATACCTCGATGGTTTGCCGCAGCTCAAACAGCAAGCATCTTCCTCTTCTGCTCCTCAGCCCTCCTCTTTCAATTCTACTTCCTCTTTTCCCTTTGATTCAAGCCAATCTGGGAACACAGGCAGGGAACCTGGGCCAGAAGCACCCAGCCAGCTGCGCCACTCTGGCATTTCTGAACCACGGAAACTGTGATAATGAAGGCTGTTGTTCAGCATCACGAAGCTTAGGGTAATTTGTTATGCTGCAAGAGATCGCTAATATACTTACGATCATCAAATAATCTGTAATAATCAAATGGATCTGGAATTCTAAATCCAGGTCATTTTCATTTTATCACTGCTACCAAGTGATACCAAGAAAAAAAGAAAAATATGATTCAAAAATTTTATAAGATAAAATTTATACTTTTATTTAAATTCTGCCTAGAATATTAATTTCCACTCTATGGTAGAAGAGAAACAAGTAGGAACTTTTAGATGAGGATTTAATAAGAAGGAATACAGAGTACATAGTTTATAAAGCACTTTACCTATATAATCTTGGCTCTTAGATGAATATAGATGTTTGCATATATATATGTATATATATATGTATGTATATATATATATATATATATAGAGAGGCATATATATATGTATATATATATATATATATATATATATATATATATATAGAGAGAGAGAGAGAGAGAGAGAGGGAGAGAGAGAGAGGGGGAGAGAGAGAGCGTGCAGCAATTTCACTGACAACCACCTTAACTCTTTAAGAATGCATGAAAATTATTTAATAATCAAAATCCATCCCCAGGTCTAATTATGTGGTTCAGGGTCAGATATTATGCAAAGAAATTGTTTATGCTTATCTGCAACTGGTTCCAGACCCCTACCAGTCATAATTCAGGATCTATATAAAAATTCTCAAAATTAAACTTACAAATGCTCTATCAAATTAAAAATTCAATGCATTCCAACAAGTGCTGTAATGGTTATTCTAAAACTACCAATGAAGATAAACCCCATATTGAATAAATCATAGCATTCAGTCTGAACCAAATTTTCTGAGCATTCAAAATAAGATTTGGGTAAATATAGCCTACCATTAACTTAATCTTCAGCCTCAAGCTTTTATTCACTCTTTCTTCTTCTCCTGGATCAGTAATGTGACCTCAGGGATTGAACCTACTAGCATTATGTTTTTCATCTGATGCTCTTGAGAAATGTTTTTTTCCTTAGGAAAGCAGTTACTGTCTTCTTTGTAAAATACACTTGTTTGTTATTTAAAGGGTAATGTGGAAAAAGAAAAAGAAAAGATCTTCACCATCACCGTATCAAGTCCAGAACCGACGGAAACTTTTCGGAGTATTTTAGTTTTGTTGCTAAAACAAAGCTACAATAAAATATCACAGGGGAATAAATGCAATGGACAATTTATAAGTTTTCAAAAAACACGTAACTAGCCAATTCTTTAAGACTAAAATAGATCTAGATCAACTGACAGTCTGCAATTAAACTCTGCTTATTCTTATAGCTATATTTTCGTCTAATCTGACTTGCAATTGTAGGATTATGTATAAAGCTGTAATGTTCTTCATCTGTTCCAAGCTTACATGACAAGTTTAAGAAAAGCCCTAGTCAGTAGTGTGAGCAGAATATCATAGGCAAGCATCTACCCTGTCTCCGCCCTCTCACAGAAAGCATGTTCAAGCTTCCTCTCTTAAGCCTGTGGGATAAACACAGCAGGGATCTGCTGTATGAAACCACAGCTTTCGTTCTTCCTCTGTGATTCCTCCAGTTCTTGAAATCCACAGACTTTCCTTTGAACTTGGGTGCTGAATATTTAACTCATTTAACATTTGTTTTGTTACCTTGTATTGATATTTGCTTCTTGGTGCATAAGATCTCCCTCTTATTGAAATTGAAAAAAAAGTTTCTAAGTATCTTCCTTGCTTCATTTTTTTAATATCCTCACTGCCTAGACCAGGACTCTACATATTGCAGTGATTCAACAATTACTTTCAAAACAAGATAATTTGGTGGGGGGGATGAGAATATTTTTAACTTGGGGGGGGGGGGAATGAGCAGATAAAATTATGTAGCTTAAAAAAAATTTTAAAAAGATAAAAAATAAAAAAAATGTTATGTAGCTTAAATTCTAGAAAACATTTACTTTTATATAATGCAGTTGGAATTACACATTTGATTCCATTAATGCTTTACTTTATGATTTTTGGCAGGCATTAAATATCTTTGATTCATCAAAGCATTATATTTATTTCATAAAAATCTCATAAAATTCACTGATATTTTTTGAAGTTTTTCACTGTTCTTTTAAAAGATGATATAAACAATTGGATAGTTAGATAAAAATGCTCCTTTATTACACTGTAAAAAAATCTTACCATAATTCTTTTATTACAACTGCTATATTTGCATCAAAGAATTATATCATCAAACATGATAAAATAAAATCAAAATGATAAAAAACAGAGAAGGAGGATAAGAGCTCTGATTCCAAATTAGATTTTTACTTAATAACTGGAGTTGACATTCAATCAAGAGAAAACAGGTATCAGCCTAGCCTGACATTATTGGATATAATCTCTACCTCAGATCAATACGAAATTTTCACAGAATTTGCATTATTTCACAATGTCCTGGCTTCTACCTCATTGGTGCAGCCCCTATAAATTAAAAAAGAAAAAAAAAGCACTCATCTCCACCATGTCATAACAAGCAATACTTCAAGAGAGGGCAATATTTCAGAAATAGGTCATCTGAGCTAGAGAGAGAGTTGAGTTTCCCTGCACTTCTTTACTAAACATAAAAGAAACATTTGGTTATAGAAATAACTAATGCATGTGACAAAAATAAAAACTGATCCAAGTGCCCAGGTCTGAAAAATCCAGTGTTAAGCCTGAAAGAAATTTAACAGCAGCTCTAAAAATTCACACACTTGCTGCAAATTTTTTTCATGATGCTTCCTGTGCATATCACAGAGCACACTGGCCCAGATTAACATCAAACATGCTCCCGTAACTCTTTTATCCCTGGTAAAGATTTCTTCTTGTTTACTGGATGGACTCCTCTTAAGACATTATAGAGGATGTGACCCTGACCCCTCTTTCTCTCCCCCGCCCCTGCTCCCTGCCCTTCTTTCTCCCTGCCACCGCTCTCCCTCACTTTAAAGAGTCCTTCTGCAGGGTGGTTGCAACACTGAACTTTGAAGAGCCATCAGAATATAGCCAGCTCTCCTTGTCTCCACCTTCAAGCCCTGCTTCTACACGGAGCCACATCTCACAGCAGTGCACCTCGCACCCCCAAATCAACAGTAACCTAAATGTTTACTGCAGCGGCTCAAGAAAACACTGAGGGGGAAGAAAGGAGAGTGCAGTCATCATCCACGGCAGAATTTTAAGAAACCCTCTTGCCTAGGTTTAAATCTCAGCTTTGCCAGTTTTTAGTTACGTGACTTTGGCCAAGTTCCCTGAATATCCCGTGTCTCAGTTTCATCATCTGTTAAGTGGGAATAGAATAATGACTACCTCCTATGGTTGTTATGAAGATTAAATGAATTCATATATGTCAAGTCCTTACAATAGTTTCCACAGGATAGGCAGTTATTTCCAAAGTCCTACTCTGTCGTCCCTCAAGCCATTCTGTTATAGAGCCTGGGCTGGCTCTCTTCTCTCCCCAGACCCCTTTACTTTTTGTCTTCATTCATCTTCTCTAGCCAGTAGCTCTCTGACCTTTCCAAAATAAATTATTTCAGCTTCCTCTAGCTTCTTCGGTCCCCACTCACACACACACACACACACACACACACACACACACACACACACACTTTGCCGGTTAACGCCATTGTCTTAGAAGGGAGAACGGAGAGGGGAAAATTGCAAAAACTTATCCTCTGTGATTTAAAAAAAAAAATTCTGTCCCAGAAGTCTTAGGAATATCTATGATCCTGACTTCTAAAAAAGCACTGCACTATTACACTTATGATTATAAGACTAATGAAAAGAACTCCTGCAAAAGTTTAATTAGTTGAGATACTTCACTAGAGGCGGATGAAGCGATTATACATTTTCCTGAATCTTAAAAATCTTCCTGAATTTTCTGGACTATGTTGTAGTTCAGACTTTAGTGTTCAATATTCAACTGCTCCCTTCAGGCAGCTCTCCAGAGTTGGTACCTTAAGTAACTGGGGTCACTAAAAGGTACCAAGGATTGTTTTATAAACAGTCAGTAATGACATTTCTTCTTAGGTTTCTTGGTAATTAGTTGGAATCAGTGTTGGCTTACTCAATACAATTGGACTAATACAAAGAGAAGAAACCAAATTTACTTTGCCTCATTTATGAGGAAAAACAATGAAAAGTATTTTTCTTTTACGCTTAAAGTTTCTTAGAGGGTAACAGACCAGTTAAGTCAGGGACCGTGCTGCTTGTCATTTGATCCCAGCTGTTTGGTTATTATGTGGCTGATGACCTCTGCATACAACTTTATCATTCCTTGTTTCTCATAAGAGTTCAGTTAGTTCTATGTCTCCTTTAAAAAATAACAGCTGACATTTATTGATCACTCCCAGTGTGCCAGAAAGTATGGTAAGCCCTTTGCATGCACAAACACATTTAACCTTTACAACAACCCTGTGAGGCAGGTCCTTTTATAACCCTCATTTTGCAGATGAGGAAACTGAGGATCAAAGGGACTAACCAGCTCCATCCTGGTTACTCATCATGTAAGTGGTAAGGGATTCAAGCCCAGAGCAGGCAATCTTAACAATGACTCCCCAAAGCCTTACTGTGACTCTCCATTTTGATTTCAAAAGCTTCGTGGGAGAAAGAGTACTTTCTATTACGTGTACACAACAGCAAACACTGCCCTGAGTTTGTTTATATAGCTATAAATTTAAGGATAATTCTGGAAGTCGTATATGGCATCTTCTTAGGGGCCTTGGTTCTCGGTCAGCCAAAGTACTTTTTATACTTCAAGAGCCGTGCTGAGAGTATATGCCTGTTTTTCTGACTGTTTCTCTTCGTTCCTTTTTTTCTGAAGAAATAATTCTCACAGGAAATAATTTCAAACCAGGCAGGGTGAGCGTGGGAGGAGAGGGAACAAGGGGGAGAGGACAGAGAATAGGGAGGGTCAGCAAGATGTTTAAAAAGCTGTTTGGAAACCTTCCCATCAGTAAAGTTACTAAGACTCCAGTGAAGTTACGGAAGGTTGTTTATCTCATGAAGTGCTTCATGTGAAAAAACTTTTGTGGAAACCAGTGAAGAGCTCAGCCTTCATATCAAGTTATCATAGGGTGAAACAGACAGTAGGAGAGGATGAAGGAGCATGGAGGAAGATCGCCCTGAGGATGCTGAGGAACCCAGCAGAAATCTTAAGGAGAACTCTGGACAATCACAATCTGGGGACCTGCAGCTGAACCCACTTTAATCAGGTCTGTAAGTGAGCAGACGACCCCTGACTGAGAGTGGGGTTATTCATTCACGCAATCAAATTTAATGGCTAAGATTTTTTAAAAATTGACCATACCATGCGTTGCCTCGGATGTGAAGCAACTGCAACTCTCATACATTGCTGGTAAAAAAGCAATATGGTACAGCCACTTTGGAAAGGAGCTTGGAAGTTTCTTATAAAATTAAACATACACCCACCATATGACCTGGAAATTCCCCTCCTATATATTTACCAAAGGGAAATGAAAACATGTCCACAAAAAGACCTGTATGCAAACAGTGGCTTTTCTTCTAACAGACAAAAACTGGAAGCAACTCAAATGTCTACCCACAGATGAATGGATTATCAAATTGTGGCAGATCCATACCATGGAATAATCACTCAGCAATAAAAAGGAACACACTACTGACACGCAATAACATGGATGAATCTCACAAGCATTATGCTAAGTGAAAGAAGCCAGACACACAAGACTACATACTGTATGATTCCACTTATATGATTTATATGACACTCTAGAAAAGGCAAAACAACAGTGACAGAAAACAGATCAGTGATTCTCAGGGGCCGGGGGTTGAGGGAGGAGGAGGTCAACTACATGGGAAATATCTGAGGGGACAGAAAATTGTTCTGTATCTTGATTATAGTGGTGGTTATATAACTGTACATGCATTTGTCAAAAACTCATCAAATTATACACTTAAAATCGGTGAATTTTATGGTACATAATTTATACCCCAATACAGTGGGGATTTTTGTTATTGTTGTTTTAGTTTAAATCATCCTCACTGGTAGTCATAAAGACAGAAATGCGTGTATCCAGAGGATGCTCTCTTACAGAAGGGCAGTCTCACCTACTTCACCCTGGTGATTTTGTTGCACATTCTCATGGGTTCCCCCAATCCCCACTGTTCATGCTATTTAAAAAGAGATATTTAACTAGAGCATGATTCAAGCTGAATCTCTCAGCCAGTACAAAGTTGTTTTTCAGGCCATGGTTTTAAAACATACTTACAAATTAAAAGCTGAACATCATCTTTTTAAGGGCACACAATCATAATCCTTGGTTTATAACTAGGGCAGCCAGATCAAATATAGGATGTCCAGTCAAATTTAATTTTAGATGAACAACAAATAATTTTTTAGTATAACTATATCCCCAATATTGCATAAGACATGCTTTTTATTTGCTTTATCTGGCAGTCTGCTTAAGAACACCACTGGTCCATGCATGGCCTTTTCAATTTTATTTATTCATTCACAATTAATTAGCTAATTAATTATTTAATCTCATATGCATGTTGTAGCTGCAGGAATTTTTAGTAACTGTGGCTGTAACTACCCTCTTAAAAAACCATGTAGCAACTCTAAGGCACTGAGAACTTATCTTAGACTACTGATAAGTGACTGATTTAGGATCCTGTTCATCAAAATATCTGTAGACCCGGTGCATCAGCATCAACTTGTTGCTTGTTGGAAAAGAATCTCACTCAGGTCTCACCTAGACCTACTGAATTCAGAGTCTGCATTTTAAGATTCATATGCACATTATTGTTTTAGAAGCACTGATTTAGAAAACCGTCTTTTAGGAAAATTCCCAAGGGCAGATGCAGGGTGGATTAAAGGGAAATTGACCTAAAGTACAGAAACCCCTCACAAGAATATTTTAAAAGTTCAGGCATTACTTCAAGATCCGAATTATGGTACGGGCAGCAGGA
>NW_006791822.1:2798497-2813175 GCF_000442215.2 Lipotes vexillifer | reverse complement strand
GGAAAAGAAAGAGATCAAAATGAGAAACAGTAACAGAAAAAAAAAAAAAAAAATCGATGGGACTTGGTAAAGGACTGGATGGAGGACAGAGAGGAAAGATGTCAGAATCTGAAAATAAATCAAGTAGAACCAGCAAAGTGTTTCTTGTATCCTTGGCAGTGGTTCTCAACCTTAGCAGCACATGATAACCACCTGGGAGCTTTAAGAAATACTGATGCCTAGGTCCCAACATCAGAGATTCTGATTTAAGGTGAAACCTGGGCATTAGAATTTCGAAATGCTCCCCAGGTGATTTTAATGTGCAGCCATGGTTAAGAACCACAAACACGGGCTCTTTCAATCTATTTGTTTTCACTTAGGAAAATGATTTTCAACCCTGGTTACACTTTAGAATTATTGGGGGATCTTTAAAAATGTATCCCTATCTAGACCCTGCCCTTAGAGATTCTAATTTAATTGGTACTATTTTAGAGTCTCACAGTTGATTGTAATGTGTAGACAGGGCTGAGGACACTCAATTGAAGCATTCAGTTTAAATGATGATTAACTATTTTTTTTCTCAAATAAATGTAAAATGAAGAGAGAATTCAGTGCTTACAGAATCCAAACCTTCTAGTTAGGTGAAACATAAACCAACCTATTTTCACTTGCTTGTTACAATTTCACAATAAATTTTGCTTGGTGTTATACACAATTTCTATTTTTTCAAAACCTCATTTTGAATCCAAACAAAAAAAATCAGCTGATTACCACTGCAACTGGATAACCATTTATGAAATAAGCGTTATTCAGGTGTGTAAAATATAACATGAAATAAATTGATTACAACCACAATTATACATCTTAGGATTCAGTAAGGTCCTCAGGAAAGAGGGGTAAAGAAATGACATGTCTAGGGACTTCCCTGGTGGCGCAGTGGTTAAGAATCTGCCTGCCAACGCAGGGGACATGGGTTTGAACCCTGGTCCAGGAAGATCCCACACGCCATGGAGCAACTAAGCCCATGTGCCACAACTACTGTGCCTGCGCTCTAGAGCCCATGAGCCACAACTACTGAGCCTGTGTGTCACAACTACTGAAGCCCACGAGCCTAGAGCCCGTGCTCCACAACAAGAGAAGCTACCTCATTGAGAAGCCCGTGCACCGCAACGAAGAGTAGCCCCCATTCAACGCAACTAGAGAAACCCCGTGTACAGCCACTAAGACCCAACGCAGCCATAAATAAATAAATACATAAATACATAAATTTATTAAATAAAAAGAAATGACATGTCTAAAATTTATTTCTAAGTCAAAGTAAAGTATCAGGAGTCAACCCTATTACTAAAGTCTAAATAAAAAACATCAAGCAGAACATTTAAGCACTTTATAGTTCACTTGTCACTACAGCATTATTTCGTAAGTGTGCAAAGTGAAAAATTGTTTTCAAAAAGAAAAATGTTTCTAAATGACCTTTTAGAATAGAATGGAAAATTGGCTTACCTCTTCCCTATGATTCTTAATTGGCATACAAAGAATACTTTGTGTCTTGTAGCCTGTAATTTGGTCAACTTCTGCATTGAACCGAGGATCCTAGTAAGGAAGAAGAAATTCAATTTAGTGACTGACCTGTTCAAAGATTGATTTGATTTTTCTGATTTATAGGATTAGAGAAGTCTAATCGTCGACTCACCTTGTTGTTCTGAATGACAATTTTATTTTTGTAAAAGGCATCAAAGCATACAAGTACATATCGTCTTTGACAAAGATAAATTTAAGGGTTTTTTAGCAGCTAGTATTTACGGAAAAAAATAAAGATGTAAACAAATGTTAAGAAATAAAGGAAATTCAAAATATTAACCAATTTAGACATAGCCTCACTTAAACTCAGGAAAAAGTGGCAACTCCCCTCCTCTGTGATACAATTTGCCTATTCCCATCGCACTGATTCTTCTGAAAAAGAAAAGCATCTTTGGTCTGAAACTTTTCCTATAAAACCCACCACCTCCAAAATGACCTTTTCAATACTGACTTGACTTCCCTTGTAATGACTGTATATATATATTTCCTCAGTATTCTGTATTTCTATCTCAGGTGTTTCATAAGAATTAAAATCTTATCTTTTCTTTCTTGTTGTATATAATAAAACTGCATGGCCTTCATCAGACTACAAACAATTCCTCAATCTTTTGAATCTCTTTCCCCTTTTACAAAGTACATCTTCCCAAATCCAATAATCACAAAGGACTGCTGAAAGGTGTAAAAGTTCTAAATGTGGGTTAAAGAAAGAAAGATACAGGCTATTTTCCATTAAACCAGATTGAGAAGATCAAAGGTAGGCTGTAAATTCTATGAGGGGCTTTTTTTGGTTCACCACACTGTATTCCCAAGATTAGCACAGGAACTCAAAAACGTTTGTTAAACAAATGAAGGAATTCATTAACAAATGATATCACAGTTATCCAACATGATCACTTTTAGCTTACTATAGTTTAAAGCAAATCTTATAGGCAGGAGGAAAAACATACTCAAGAAAATGGACACCGTCCAGTATATGAGATACAATTAGAACGGAAGCAAACATACCAGAACATAAACATCTGAATGAATATTGTTCCCTTCAAAGCAATAGCCTTGGGGACTTACATGCTCAACCTAATAATAGCATTATTGTTCTAAAAACTCTGCTTTTGGAATTCCCTTCAGAAAATATGGAATAGTCACACTGGAAAAATCCTCATCTTTGAAGGTCATTTCTTTTTCTTTCTTTTTTTTTTTTAATTAGTCTAAAGTCACGCAAAGCCAAAGCTGTGAATAAAGTAAATGATTACACTAGATTCCATCAACTAGGGTCAGAAATGAGGCCAATTTTCCCCATGAGAGGACCAAACATGGCATTAAAGGCAATTTCAAAAGAAAAGTTATAAAATGGTAGAAAATCAATGTAAATACTTTATATCATAAATATACACTACTGCATTTTTAGTTTTTCTGCAAACATGCTCAAAGTTATACTGAAAGACAGAGAAAACCTTGGCTCAATGTTTCCAAAAAACAGTTCTTAAATAGCATACTATATCGCAAGATATCTAAAGAAAGCAGACAGGATACTGACACGGACAAATTAAAAGAAGATAAAAATTATGAATTTATATAGTGAATTATTCTACATGCTAATTATCAAAATATGAATAGAAATGCATCCTCAGCAATTATTTTGTTAATGAATATCTGAATTACAACACCAATTTATAAAAAAGAGGATTAAACCCAACTATCTAATCAAAGCAAGAGTCTGAAATTAGTAGCACTTTCATAGAATTTTTTTGTGCATACTGGAAGTTTAAAATAAACAGCCCTGGATTTCATTCTTCATTGAAGGAGGTAGGAGTAATGTATACTTCAAAATCACTTTAAGTGAATTTTGGCATCTCAAAGAATTTTTCCTTTAATAATGTACCCAGTGCAGGGGCTATAATCACATAGAGAACTTCTAACCCCTCTAGGTCCAGTAAACATTGAAAGAAAAACGGAGCACTATTATTTCATTATTATTGTGATTATTTCTTTTACTGTTTATGAGAACATGACAGTGTAAAAAATCCACAAAGCTTAGATATCCATCTCCCATACTAAAACAACTAGTACCAGACTTGCCCTCCTGCTGAAAAATACAAGATTAGTCCAAATACATGCCATAACTAAACTACACACAGTGAAGAAGGGAATACACATGATCGCCTTGCACTAATCTGGTTCCTCCTGGGGGCAGGCAGGTGGTATCCTGGGGGCAGGCAGAGTAACAGTTCCAAATAGAACTGAATTCAGGGCTTCTAAAGTGGCTGGTATGTGCAAGGCAAAGTAGCTGATAAGAGAGGCTGTGCTTTGGGTGGGGTTAGGGGTGTAAAGGAGGAGTGGCAGAAGAGTGAGTGGCTAGTCACTTCACAGACATGTATTTGGCAAGACTCTAAGAGACCTAGCAAAGATTACCTGTGAAGGCTGAAAGTGAATGGTGATAACCAATTCTAAAAATGTTTGAAGACACTGGGGTTCTACCCACCAGAGGAGATACCTCACTAGGCACCTCAGGCATTCGGCTGAGACACAGAAAGGCCACTCCTTGGGGGGTAAGGACCTGAGCAGCATTCCCTAACACTAGATTTAAAACTAAAGGAGATCCATCCTAACAAATAATAACACCAAACCTGATAGGACCGAAAGGATCTTCCAGTAACTCCACTGTCTACAAGAACAAAGGTCAGCTCCAGACTTGCCCCCCTGCTGAAAAATACAAGATTAGACCAAATACATGCCATAACTAAACTACACACAGTGAAGAAGGGAATACACATGATCGCCTTGCACTAATCTGGTTCCTCCTGGGGGCAGGCAGGTGGTATCCTGGGGGCAGGCAGAGTAACAGTTCCAAATAGAACTGAATTCAGGGCTTCTAAAGTGGCTGGTATGTGCAAGGCAAAGTAGCTGATAAGAGAGGCTGTGCTTTGGGTGGGGTTAGGGGTGTAAAGGAGGAGTGGCAGAAGAGTGAGTGGCTAGTCACTTCACAGACATGTATTTGGCAAGACTCTAAGAGACCTAGCAAAGATTACCTGTGAAGGCTGAAAGTGAATGGTGATAACCAATTCTAAAAATGTTTGAAGACACTGGGGTTCTACCCACCAGAGGAGATACCTCACTAGGCACCTCAGGCATTCGGCTGAGACACAGAAAGGCCACTCCTTGGGGGGTAAGGACCTGAGCAGCATTCCCTAACACTAGATTTAAAACTAAAGGAGATCCATCCTAACAAATAATAACACCAAACCTGATAGGACCGAAAGGATCTTCCAGTAACTCCACTGTCTACAAGAACAAAGGTCAGCTCTGTTTTAAAGGAAGTTGATATAATCCAAAGGCCCTGCAACAAAACATTCGCAATGTCCAGCATACAATAAAAAAAAATCACAATGCATGTGAAGAAACAGGAAATTGAAACCCACAGTGAAGAAAAAAAGCAGTCAATAGAAAAAGACCCCAAGATGATTCAGATGTTGGAATTAACAAACAGGGACCTCGAAGCAGCTATTATAAATGTATTTAAGGACTGAAGAGAAAATATGGTAGTAATGAACAGATGGAAATCTCTGCAGAAAGAAAAAGTATTTTAAAAGAGCCAAATGTAAATTCTAGAACTGAAAAGTACAAAGTCTAAAACAAAGAGTTCACTGATGATTTTAACAGCAGATTGGAAACAATGGAAGGGTCAGTGAACCTGAAGACAGATGGGACAGAAAGTATCCAATCAAAAGGATTGAGAAGACAAAAAAAAAAACCTGTAAAAAGTTAACAGAGCCTCTGTGTTCTGTGGGACAACATCACATAGCCTAACATATATACAACTGGAGCCCAAAGAGAAGAGAATAGAGCAGAAAAAATATTTAAACACATGACCAAAAATTTCCCAAAGTTAGTGAAAACCTTAAATATATACACAGTGTGAAAATGATATATACTATGAAACATATAAGGTGAAAAATGAAGCCGAGCTGACTTCTCATAAGAAAAGTGAAAACCAGAAAAAAGTGGGAGAACTTTTTAAGTGTTGAAAGAAAACTACTATTAACTGAGAATCGTCTAGACAGTGAAAATATCTTTCAAGATTACAGGCAAAATAAAGCCATTTTCAGATAAACAAAATCAGAGAATTCATCACCACCAGACCAGTACTAAAGAAATGTTAATGAGAGTTCTTCAGCTTGAAGAGAAAGATAAGAGATTCTACAGAAAGGAGTAAAGAGCTTGGAACATGGCTTGAGCACATGCACAAATATATGAAGAATAAGGAAACGAATGCACAAAGATATTGCTATGATTTATGTCAACGAGTATACTGCCTATGTTTTCCTCTAGGAGTTTTATAGTATCTGGTCTTACATATAGGTCTTTAATCCATTTTGAGTTTATTTTTGTGTATGGTCTTAGAAAATGTTCTAATTTCATTCTTTTACATGTAGCTGTTCAGTTTTCCCAGCACCACTTATTGAAGAGACTGTCTTTTATCCATTGTATATTCTTGCCTCTTTTGTCGGAGATTTGTTGTGTGTGTGTGTGTGTGTGTGTGTGTGTGTGTGTGTGTGTGTGATGGAATATTACTCAGCCAGAAAAAAGAATGAAATGTCATTTGCAGCAACATGGATGGACCTACAGATTACCATACTAGGTGAAGTAAGCCAGACATAGAAAGACAAATATTATATGATATCACTTATGTGTGGAATCTAAAAAAGAAAAAAAAAGACATAAATGAACTTATTTACAAGACAGAAACAGTCCCTCAGACATAGAAAACAAACTTATGGAAAGGGGAGGGTAATAAATTAGGAGTTTGGGATTAACATATACACATTACTATATATAAAATAGATAATCAACAAGGACCTGCTGTGTAGCACAGGGAACTATATTCAATATTTTCTAATAATCTATAAGAGAAAAGAATCTGAGAAAGAACATATATATATTACATATATAATATATATAATATTATATTATATATATTAAGAAAAGAGGAAGAAAAAATATACCTTGAGGTGTTAGATTGAAGTTGGAGGTAAGAATTCATTGTTTATCATATAGTGAGTAGTTAGATATAGGAATAAATAAAATATAAGTGTATGTGTGTCTGTGTACATTTTTTTTTTCTAGCTCTGTCTGCTGATAAACTAGTAGCAGTGAGCACACCTACTGCCTAGATCCTGGTTTCTAAATACCATCCCCTCCACTGAAAGGAACCAGGGCTCCTTGGGAAAAAGAATGATCATAGGGCTAGGGCAGGGAAAGTAAAAGATGAGTCTGGAACATCTTGTTAAGCAGTTAAAACTTTCAGCTCCCCTAGAAAGCAAGAAAATGCCAAGAGTGATGGGGACATATCAAAAAGACATAGGAGCCGGTAAATCTGATATAATCTGAGAATTTGAATAAATAAAGATAGTAACAGAGCATAACTCATTAAACAAAATAAAAATGTCTATCACGATAGAAATAAATAAATACTGAATGAATAAAGAAGGCAAAGTTCTTCTTTACATTGGAATGCTGACTAATATATAGAGAAGGTATTATGAAGTTGGAAAATCAGTGGATGACACAACTGGTAAAGGTACTGATGAGGAATAGAATATCTGCACAATATCAAAATATCTCCTCTTAAGATACTTAATTACAATGGGAAAATTATAACTTTATAGTGGAAAAACCTAGTGGATACCGCTTTAACCAAGTTATCAAATTTAACATCTTAATACTGGGGTAGAGTAACATCATATGCTACCTGGTAACGTATGCTAAGAAGGTCTGTGGTATAATAAAAAATATATTGGTCTAGCATAGAGCTCCTCAAACCCTTGGAATTTCCTGAGTGATAGGAGATTCTTTTTACATTCATAACAAGCCCCTTACAACCATACCTGAGTTCATGCTAATGAGAAGACCCACAGGGGTGTGGGGGGGCAGGGGGGGTGGATGGCCTCAAATAGCTTCAGGATGGGGGCTGGCTGCCAAGTGATTAGAGGATTAAAACTTTCAGCCCCACCACTGACTTCTGGATAGGAGAGAGGGGGCTGAAGCTTGAGTCCAATCACCAGTGGCCATGACTTAATCAACCGTGCCATCAGATCTGAGGGAACCTTTGGGTTGGTGGAGATAACTGTGTGCTGGGATGGTGGTGCACCTCTTCCTTCCCCGGCCCCCGCCGAGAGGGCATGGAAGTTTTGTGTCCCCCCGGCCTCGCTCCTTGCCCTATGCACCTCTTCTATTTGGCTATTTCTGAATTGCATCCTCTATAATAAAACTGTAATTTTAAGTAGTGCTTTAGTGTTTTCCTGAGTTCTGAGTCATTTTAAGACATTACTAAACCTGAGCAGGGAACCCCGGAATTTGTAGTCAGCCAGACATAAGTGTGGCTAGCCTGGGTATCCTATTTAGGGCTGGTATCTGAAGTGGAGACGGCACTGTGGGACTGAGTCCTTAACCTGTGGGGTCTGCAAGAACTCCAGGAGCTAGTGTCAGAATTGAGCTGGATTGTAGGACACCCCAGCTGGTGTAGGAGAAGTAAAGAATTGATTGCTGTTTGTAAAACCAAACTAGGTCTCAAGATCAACATCTGTCATATTCCTGCCAAAACTGCCTGACTTGAATCAATTCAAGAAAAACATTCTACAAGATAACTGGCCTGTATTCTTCCAAACTACATGTAAAGGAAGATAAAGAAACACTGAGAAACTATTCCAGATTTAATGGAGACCAAAGAGATAGGACAAGTATGTGCAATATGTAATCCTGAATTACAGCCTTGATCAGAGTGAAAATAATAACTGTAAAGGACATTCATGGAACAACTAACCAAATTTGACTATGGAATGTTTGATAATAGTACAGTATCATAAAATTTCCAGATTTTGATAAACGTATCACAATTGTGTAAGAGAATATTCTTGTTATAAACTATACACTGAAATATTTAGTAAAAATGTCTCCAAATGGTTCAGAAAAAAATAATATGCATATATTACTTATGTGTATTATATACAGAAAAAGAAAATAATAAAGCAAATGGGGCAAAATATAAACAATTGGAGAATCTGGGTAAAGGGTATACACAAGTTTCTGATGCTGGTCTTGCAACTTTTCTTTAAGCTTGAAATGGTATAAAAATAAAAATAACAGGAAACAAAAAGGAAATAACACAGTAGACTTGCCAAATTATATGCACTGGTTTTCTTCCACAAAGTGGAATACCTAGAGATTATTAGAACATTGAACAAAGATACAGCAGTTCCCAAACTGTGTTCCCTGGGGCACAATTACACCATGACAAAATTATCAAATTTAATAATTTATCAAAACTAAAGAATTTATCAAAATTAGAACAGTTGCTATTGTTATCTCTTTCCTCTGAAATTCATTTTGGAGATAATTTTATTCACCAGAAATTCACTTGAGCAGCAAGTGAGACCTGCAGGATGAGAGACGGTGAAGGTTTATTTACCTGGAAAAGGACTGAAAAGGAAGGAATGAAGTGCGAGTGGGAGGAGTAGCGGCTCCACGGTGAAGGCCACATGAGTGACAATGTGACCCTTCCCTAAGATCCTCCAAGTTTTCTCCCTAGCAATCACAGTATCCATGGAGAGGCTGTCCCATGGAAACAGGAGAAGAGCCCAGGTTTTGCATTCCAGTTGACTTAGGAAAAAGAGGGCTGTGTAGACAATAGAAATCCTTTGACATAGGAAATCTTGTGGAGTCTTAAGGCTTCCATAAGACATGGAACCAGGGGTTCAGGCAATCTGTGATGGCTAATTTTATGTGTCAACTTGACTAGGCTAAGGGATGCCCAAATAGCTGATAAAACATTACTTCCAGGTGTGCCTGTGAGGATATCTCCAGAAGAGATGAACATTTGAATCAATAGAATGAGTAAAGAAGATCTTCATCAATGCCAGTGGGCATCAGCCAATCCCTTGAGTACCTGAATAGAACAAAAAAGGCAGAGGAAGGACAAATTTGCTCTCTAAGACATCCATCTTCTCTTGCCCTCCTGCTGTCCACCAGAGCTCCTGGTTCTAAAGCTTCTGGCCTCAGACACAGACCAGAGTTATACCATTGGCCCCCCTAATTCTTAGGCCTTCAGACTCTGAATTACACCATCAACTTTCCTGATTCTCCAGCTTGCAGATGGCAGGCAGACTGTGGAACTTCTAGGCCTCCATATCCAAGTGGCTAATTCCTACAGTACATCATTTCTTATTTATCTCTATTTATCCAACTGGCTCTGTTTCTCTGAAGAACACTGACTAATACACAATCCAATCTAGATACTGGATGATATCTAGTTTTTATATATGAGGAAAATGCCAACACATTTATACAGTTGCTCTGATTATTATGTGTTAATATTTTATTATTATGAAATGCTCTGCCATATTCAAGAAAGTTGCGTGAATGATGGGCTGATGAAGGAGGAGATGATGTGTGACTGAACATCACTGGTACTTGTGATCTAATTGAGACTCACTGGTCTAAGCTGTTGATCTTGTCTTATATTTTAAAATATGAACGTGTTATTTTATTAGTAATAAAACAGTTGAATCTCCAAGTTTATATCATTCTGTTACAAAGTTTTAAAAAGTGAATCAAATGTTGACCATTTCTTACAATTAATCTATCTAGGAGACCATTATTTTACTCTTAGCTTCAATCTGAGCACTACTCTATTTCATGGCCACTTCTTGGTTTTCTACTGCTACATTATAACTTTTAAGTGTTCTATGGTCACATAACCTAAAGAAATGTGTCATTTTTACAGACACATAGACACAGAAAACATAGAATATACTTTGATATTCTGGTTATTTTCACAAAAGGCTATGAGACAGTATTTTTACTATTCAAGCTACAAGTGAGCTAAGTCATGAATTAGCCACTAGCCAACTGACTTCCACTGTTAATACCAGTGTAAATTATGTCACAGATCAATCCCACAACTTCTAATGAAATTCCTGGGACAGGAATAACTTCTGCAAGGCCTCTATAAACACAGATCAAGGGTGTCAAGGGTGAAGCAGCAACATGAGAAATCCACAGGCTAAGAGGCTTCACCCTAGGGTCACTGCAAATCAAGGACACTGGGCCTATTTCAGATGGCAGTACAAGAATTAAATTATTACTAACTGCAAGACAAAAACTACACCATCAAAACTCTAAAGATGGTAAACAGATTAAATAAATTGTATATAAAGGAAGAAATCCTCAGGGCTGGAGAAACTTAGGACCATGCAGACAAATGAAGGCTTTCTCAGCAAAGCTGAAGCATATTTATGGTCCTACTGTACTTGGGACTATAGTGCCATTGAAAAGCAGAAACCCAGCTGTCACCTAAGACAGGAAGGGAATTCTGCAAACTTGGCAGCGATTCTGCAGCTGTGTCCTTAATACCCCTCTTGGAGTCTGCCATGGTGTGATGTTACTCACAGAGCTCAAAGAGGTCATGGAGATAGCTCCGTGAAGAATCAAAATGGAAAAGACTGCTGGTATAGAGTGGATTCTGAAACCTATCTCAGGATCTAATCTATCCGAACTATCACATCTCTCCCCAGATCCCTGCCCTCAGTATTCCCCACCAATTACCATTATTTATTCAACCAACTTCAAAACCCGCGTCTTCTCCAACTCCTCTCTTCTCCTCACTTCCATCTCCTATTAGCTGCCAAGTCTAGCAGATTCAGCTTCTTCATCATTAATCCATTCCCTCCTTTTGGTCCTGAAGGCCAGTGCCCTGGTTCAGGTCCTTACTTCCTCAGACTATTAAAATAACCTATCCTCCCAGTTTCCAGTATTTTTCCCCAATTCATTTTATGACCACCATATTATTCATCTTTCTAAATCACAGTCTGGGGCTTCCCTGGTGGCGCAGTGGTTGAGAGTCCGCCTGCCGTTGCAGGGGATACGGGTTCGTGCCCCGGTCCGGGAGGATCCCACATGCCGCGGAGCGGCTGGGCCCGTGAGCCATGGCCGCTGAGCCTGCGCGTCCGGAGCCTGTGATCTGCAACGGGAGAGGCCACAACAGTGAGAGGCCCGCGTACCGCAAAAAAAAAAAAAAAAAAAAAAAAAAAAAATCACAGTCTGAATCATGCCGGTTCCCCTTTCAAACCATCTTCAGTTATTCCTCATAGCTCTAAATCAAACATATACTCCTCAGCTTGGCATCCAAGACCCCAGCAATCTCTAGCAGCTCCTCAACATCTATATTATCACCCACACATTTCCATACGAGCACCACATGGTCCAACTTCCTGTCTCTTCTGCAAACTTCTCTTTACATCTGGATCTCACTATGCACACAACTCAATCTACTCCAATCTCACCCATCTTCCAGGGTCCACATCAATCACTGCTTCCTCAAAGAAACCTCTCTCCGTCTCCCCAATTATATGTGATCTCCTGCTTCCCTGAACCTAACACATTTTCCCTGGATCTATTATGACCTGCTTTCCATTCTACTTATTTATCTCATCTACTATAATTTTCTCCCAATCACTATTTATTCAGACTTATCTATGTTCCAGGCACTGTCTTAGGCATCAGGAATACAGGGGTGACTAAAACATCTATGACCCCTCAAATTACACAGAGGAGCCTCAAGCTAGTATTACTATGGAAACTTCATAGTGTACCACGTGATAAGTAGCTAGAACATAATTCATAAACATACTAAGTATCATTCAATTAAGATGCTTTGTTTAAAACCTCTATTTCTAGTAATAAAAGATTAATTTTAAATGGGAAATTTCAAGAATCATATAGTGTAATCTTTAAGTCCATAACTGAAGTAAAAGTGGAATAAATATCAAATCTTTCCATCGAAATACTGTAGGGCAAAAATTTCCATTTTTTGAAGTCATCCGTAAATTTATTTGTTTAATAAAACAAATGAAAGGAGCCGGCAAGGGAATCCTGGAAACAGGAAGTCAGGGCTGCTATCGCTTCCTGCTTCGCGGGTTCACGGAGTGTTCTGTGAAGCGTGTGGCTCACGTCACCTATCAAGCAAACCCCAAACGTCCTAGGTGCGACACCGTTCCCCCCACCTTCCTTGCTCAGAGACACAGTGAAGCGGCACCTGGCTCCAGAGGCCTGGCCAGGTCGGGGAATGGAGCTCTGGCCCGAAGGCTGTGCAGGGGTGCGATGTCTTGAACTTTAAGGTAGTTTATTCTGATTTCTGCCTGAAGGCTCTTTCATCAGCCACCTGCCAAAGATTGAATATTGCACAAAGGAGACTGTCTCAGAGCCCCATGGAAAAGGCTATACCAGCCGAGTGGATGAAAGGCTCTTGCTGCTCCAGCCAGGAGTCAGGACTCTGCCTCTGAGGTGGGAGAGCCAACTTCAGAACACTCGTCAAGAAGAGACCTCCCAGCCCCACATAATATCAAACGGCGAAAATCTCCCAGAGATCTCCATCTCAACACCAGCACCCAGCTTCACTCAACGACCAGCAAGCTACAGTGCTGGACAACCTATGCCAACCATATAGCAAAACAGGAACACAACCCCACCCACTAGCAGAGAGGCTGCCTAAAATCATAATAAGTCCACAGACACCCCAAAACACACCACCAGACGTGGACCTCCCCCTTAGAGAGACAAGATCTAGCCTCATACACCACAACACAGGCACTAGTCCCCTCCACCAGGAAGCCTACACAACCCACTGAACCAACCTTAGCCACTGGAGACAGACATCAAAAACAACGGGAGCTACGAACTTGCAGCCTGCAAAAAGGTGAACCCAATCACAGTAAGATAAGCAAAATGAGAAGACAGAAAAACACACAGCAGATGAAGGAGCAAGATAAAAACCCACCAGACCTAACAAATGAAGAGGAAATAGGCAGTCTACCTGAAAAAGAGTTCAGAATAATGATAGTAAAGATGATCCAAAATCTTGGAAATAGAATGGACAAAATGCAAGAAGCAGTTAACAAGGACCTAGAAGAAATAAAGATGAAACAGACAATGATGAACAACACAATAAATGAAATGAAAAATACTCTAGATGGGATCAATAGCAGAATAAATGAGGCAGAAGAACGGATAAGTGACCTGGAAGATAAAATAGTGGAAATAACTACTGCAGAGCAGAATAAAGAAAAAAGAATGAAAAGAACTGAGGACAGTCTCAGAGACCTCTGGGACAACATTAAACGCACCAACATTCGAATTATAGGGGTTCCAGAAGAAGAAGAGAAAAAGAAAGGGACTGAGAAAATATTTGAAGAGATTATAGTTGAAAACTTCCCTAATATGGGAAAGGAAATCGTTAATCAAGTCCAGGAAGCACAGAGAGTCCCATACAGGATAAATTCAAGGAGAAATACGCCAAGACACATATTAATCAAACTGTCAAAAACTAAATACAAAGAAAGCATATTAAAAGCAGCAAGGGAAAAACAACAAATAACACACAAGGGAATCCCCATAAGGTTAACAGCTGATCTCTCAGCAGAAACTCTACAAGCCAGAAGGGAGTGGCAGGACATACTGAAAGTGATGAAGGAGAAAAACCTGCAACCAAGATTACTCTACCCAGCAAGGATCTCATTCAGATTTGATGGAGAAATTAAAACCTTTACAGACAAGCAAAAGCTGAGAGAGTTCAGCACCACCAAACCAGCTTTACAACAAATGCTAAAGGAACTGCTCTAGACAAAAACACAAGAGAAGGAAAAGTCCTATAATAACGAACCCAAAACAATTTAGAAAATGGGAATAGGAACATACATATCGATAATTACCTTAAATGTAAATGGACTAAATGCTCCCACCAAAAGACACAGATTGGCTGAATGGATACAAAAACAAGACCCATATATATGCTGTCTACAAGAGACCCACTTCAGACCTAGAGACACATACAGACTGAAAGTAAGGGGATGGAAAAAGATATTCCATGCAAATGGAAACCAAAAGAAAGCTGGAGTAGCAATTCTCATATCAGACAAAATAGACTTTAAAATAAGGACTATCAGAAGAGACAAAGAAGGACACTACATAATGATTAAGGGATCGATCCAAGAAGAAGATATAACAATTGTAAATACTTATGCCCCCAACATAGGAGCACCTCAATACATAAGGCAAATACTAACAACCAT
>NW_006791822.1:2778358-2793105 GCF_000442215.2 Lipotes vexillifer | reverse complement strand
AAAATGTAAAAACAGGCAAACAAATAAAATATTTCTTATATTTACCCAAAAAAAAATAAAAATAAAAATAAAACAAATGAAAGAGTGGAAAGAAAGAAAATCAGACTTTGCTGTCAATGGGAGTTCAAATGAATGAATGATTAACTGAATGAATGAATTTTAAAAGACTATGGGTTTGGTTTTCTGATGGCTTTTGGACCTATCATTTTAGAATATTAGTAAATTCCCAGAAGTTCACATGGAGATAACATAGATAGGGGATATGCAGAGTGATCAGGTAAAAAGATGAAAGAATACAAGTATGAGATGACCTATGTTAAGTTATCATTAAGGAGGAAAACAGGACAAGACTTATCTCGGGCCTCTATCCTTGACCCAGACATTAGCGAAGAAACTCTGACAATTAAAAGATGGAAAAGTTCTTGCCATATATTCCCATTTTAAGTAAGTACACACATTATTACATCTCAGTGTCAAATATCCCCACGATTCACAGTAGTTGTCCAATGCCCCACCTGTGTTCCACCCCTCACCCCGCCTCTGTTCCCACAGTTTCTTATTTACCTCATATGCATCTTTGATGTTCAAGGGCTCACCAAGAGCTGCCACGTGTCCCACGATGCCTTTATTCCACTCTAAGCGGATACAGTTATTTGAAGCTTCTTCCAGTGTTGAACCTTCTGCAACGTCAAAGAGGCGGCTAATAAGAAACTTGTCGTTGGCGCTGTCCTCACAGACGAGGAACAGGGAATAGCGGTCAGCGGAGATGAGGCCATGGATATGCAAGAAAATTTTGTGACATAAGGCTGTGACATCCAAGTGGCTAGAGATATCTTTCACTAATTCCAGGAGTCTCGAGCACTGGTCCCCTTCATCATTATCAAACCGTGGCGGGGTTAGAGGCATCTGTTCCTTCTTTTCTGAGTCAGAGAGGAAGCTCAGAGTTCCCTCAGAATCCTTGACAACGATGGGTCTAAGAGGTCGATCAAATTCAGAGGCAGAGATTTTCCTGGTTGGTGTTCCAGGGACACTGCTCTCTGCACGGGGACTCTGCTCCGAGGGGCAAGAGCAAGACTCCACGTGGCCTCTGATGCCTTCCTTGCACACAGGGATGGTGTGAACTCTCTCAGCAAACCATGCATTGACCATTTCTCTGCAGAACAGAACATGTAGACACAGTAAATACTTAAGGAAGAACACCCCTCCTGAAATATTGCTACCCCCGAAAGCTTCTCAAAATCCTCTCATGGTAAACTGAGGCAGTAATGGTTCAATCTGTCATAGAAAATAAAAACAAGATTTAAGACAGTTTTATTCTGAAAATCTGTAGAGGACAGTTGCTTCAATGAACACTTTGATAAAGCCTGACTCCTATATACATGTATTTTCAGATATCTGATTTACCATACATCAAGCGTCAAGTCTGCTCCTCTCAAAATCAATTTGTATTAAAGTAAAAGATACTAAATTTAACAATAGTCTTAGGAAAACATAGATATGGAAATTAATTTGCTATTTAAAACACACAACTTGTTCTGAAGTTAAATATTTTTAAAAATTTATCTGAATTTGGCTAGCTAATATGCTTAATTTTAGATAATTGTTATCTATATTGCTATATATACATTAGATTTAGAAAGGGAAATGAAAAATATAAACAATTTGATCTTGTATATAGTAAAAAGATTGTAGATTTCCATTAATATCATCCTGATAATGTTTGTTCAGATAATGGTAAAAATGATCTCTTCTTCTAGATTATCTATTCCTTGTATAAAGGAGGAAAACAAAAAAGTAAGCATAACTAGTATAAAAAATTCAGTCCGAGAAAACTTAAATTATTTATGTTGTTAATGTGCCACACCATGAAGAAACCTGTCTGAGATAAAGTCTTCACAGTGGGTGATTTTTTTTAAACAAATATACTGGATCATATATATCCAAATGATTGTTGTTCAATTGAAATAATTCCTCTTGGGCAGCTATAATCTTATGGCAACTGATGGTGCCATTACTTTAGACATTTTTGGAACTCTTCTTTTGAAACTAACTTCTAAAAAATTTCATAAGCCATATAAGAATATTAGTTTTATCTGAAAGTTAGATCTTCTTTTTCACTGAGCCTTCCTCTCAAAACAAGCAAATAAAACCGCAAAAAACCTAGAGTAATTGCTAATTTCATATATATCTTATGCATTAGACTTGACTTTTTCCAAAACTCAAATTTACTTTCAAAAGACAAAAACTTGCTACCATTGAGGACATTTAAAAGAACTGGCCTATAAGAGCAATGCAATCTCCACTCTACAATGACTTACTGATTATTTTCACCAAAGAGCCAGGATAAAAAAAGTCTTGACAGTGTACTATTTTGGAGAGTGTAGGGATACAGACACTCTCTCATCCTTTTGGATGCGGTAGAAATTGATAACATCTCTTCAGAGGGCAAGTAGGCAATATCTAACAAGTTTTAAAATGCATTTATCCTTTGTTCCACAGATTTTACACATGTGGCAAAGGAAGTACCAGGGTATTTATTTACTGTGGTACTGTTTGTTACAGCAAAGATAAGAAGAAACCTAATACCACAAACAGAAGCCTGGAAAACACATCATGGCACATTTATAAATGCAACACTAGACAAAGATTTTAAAATGGTCATGGATACTGATATGAAGAGTCACCACAATTTATTAAGTGAAAAAAGAAGATCCAGAAGGGGCAAAGAAGAGTTAGCCTTTTTTCAGAGTCTCTACTAAGTCTTTCACTTACAGAATGTTCCCTTAATTATTTTAGTTTGAACAACACTCTATTGTTTGGTAAATATATATTACCCTGAAATGGCACCGGTCTAGAATGAAATGGGTCAGAAAAAGATGACACAGTTATTATCAGGATGACCTCATAATTCCAAGTGTTAGATATAGTTATAAATTTTAAAGCTCTCTTTAAAAACCTATGTAGGGACTTCCCTGGTGGTCCAGTGGTCAAGACTCTGCGTCCCCACTGCCAGGGGCACGGGTTTGATCCCTGGTCGGGGAACTAAGATCCTGCATGCCATGCACCATGGCCAAAATAATAATAATAATAATAAACAAAAGTTTTTAAAACAGCAATGCAGTAAATATATTGTACAGATCTCCGGTGTATACCTCTAGCAGAGAGTCGTTTAAAATATAATTGCCTAATGTTTTATAAATGCATGCCATGGCTTGAGACAAAATTTCCAGTGATGAGAACATACACTGATATTAAAATAATGCTGTATCTCAAAAACTTCGATAGAAATGAGGGGAACATACTTTGGGAAATGCTTACATAACCTCCAAAATCACAGTAGTGCCAAAGACACTGATGTCAGACATGCATGTGAAAAATGTACAGGAAGCATTTGAATAAACTGTTTTGTAAAATGTAAGACAGGAAAAAAGCGATACATTTAAATTAACATATCATGTGATTTAAAAATATGTACATGCAACTTAAATTCTCAAATCAATATAAAAAGAGGCATTTTAATTACTTCAGCTACAAACCTGAAACACAGCCTCGTCTTATTTCTTACCTTCTCATTGGAAAATGGTGATCAACTTTTTAATCCAACCACCTACTTGACAGCTCCATGTGAATGGCTAAACAGACACCTTAACACGGTGAAATCAGAATTCCTAATGCCCCATCCTTCATCTTGCACCAGCCTCACTCCCTGCCAGGTTTCTTTGTATTAGTAAGTAGCACCATCATCTCCCTAGTTATTCAACCAAACATCTAGGAATTATTCTGGATTTCTGTTTCCTTCAACTCTCTCTTCTAATCCAGCAGCCAAGTCCTGTCACCTTGACTTCTAAAACCCTATAGTCCAATCTGCTCATTTCTATCTCTTGTACCACTTCCCTGGTCCAAACCCCACCATCTCTCACCTCGGACTGTGGCCGCAGCCCCTTAACTGGTCTCTCTGATATTATACTAGCCTCCCTTCAATCCACTCTCCACGCAGTAGCCAGAGTAATCTTCGAACAAAGTAAACCTTAACATCTTAACTACCCTACTTGGCTTCTCACTGAATTGAGAATAAAACTCAAACTCTTTCAATCCCTTACCATAGTCCCTCTCACCCATGCCTCCCTGACATTCCTTAAGCACGTCAGACTGCTCCCAGTCTGGAAAGCTCTCCTCACCTGCACCTGGTTGATCACAGCTTCCTCATCTCCTGTGCAGACAGGTCTTCCCTGATCACTCCACCTCAGGTGGCGCCGACACGTTATGTTCTCCCCCCACACTATCTGAATTCTTACTATCATCTATTCTTCTGGTTTATTAATCTGTTGGTTTATTGCCTCCTCCGATGAGATGTAAATTTCATACTTGTCTGTCTTCTTCACGACTGCATTCCTGTACTTAGAAAACGCCTGTCACATACTAAGCCCTTGATAAATATTTGAGTGAAGTGAATGAATAAATAAATGACGACTCCTAAATTACCTGCATTAAAAGGGACAACAGTCTTTTGAAAATGTGAATGCTGATATATTTGTTACAGAAAATCAACATTGTGTTTTAGTTATTAATGTTCATCACCCCTTGGATGTAAGCCTCATAACTGACCATGGCTAATTTACCCTCATATATCCTGTAGGGCCTAATATATGTCTTAAACAGAGCCAAGTGTCCAAAAATTCTTTGTTAGGTGTTTTGTACTATTATATTTAATAGTCTCACAAGTGTTGTAATTCTAGATATTCTCTTGGAGAGATGAACTCAGTATTAAATGACACAGGAACAGTAGACCTGGTATATTCAGTGATTCAATCAACAATTTTTATTAATCACCAGTCATGGGGGAAAGGGTTTTCTCATGACCACATTATTGATTATCTGAGTCCCTGTAGATATATCCCTGTGTATGGAAAACATATGTTACCATAACATCAAAACAATCACTTATAAACCAACCGTAAATAAAATTAAATCATCTCTCACACCTCTCTCCCTTCAGGCATCCCTTGACGTTTTGCAGTGCATGACCTATGTGGCTGTATGAAGTGGGCCATCCTTCCTAAGACTAATATCTATCATTTCCTGTTGATTGGTTTTTAATACTTCAATCTCTGCAAATACAAATCACCTGCAGACTGAAATTTAAACTCTTATGTAAGATACAGAATTTCTAGAAGTAAACCAAAGTGATGTTGGAGAACTATTCTAATATTACATAAAGCCACTGATAATTAAGGGTTAAGCTCAATTTAAAAAACTGCTAACAATCACAAAATTAAAAAACAGCAAGGATCATGACATAACAAATACCTGAAAAGAGAATTCTATTCAAATAACTGCATTCTAGATTAAGAAGGGCTGCTGGAAGAACTGATGACATCTTCAAATATTAATTTTAAAAACCTATATTTGGGGAAAAAGACTCTATGATCCTGCTGCAAATGTCAAATAAGAAGTAAAGATATTGGTTTATGGCATAGTCTTGCCAGAAAATTGTGTATTTTACAAATTAGCTTGGAGTTTTCATTATAATCTAAATTTTACTAAGTCCAAAATAAGGTAAATTTAGTTTCATAACCTGTGGTTCCATTTTTCAAGATAAAGTTCCAATCAAAGCCTTTTCAGTGATATTTTTCAGTTTTAACTGGATTCACTTTTAAGTGTCTTTTTTCTCTAGAATGGATTATTCTCACGAAGGTCCTTGAGAGTGTCAGGCACTAACTAGGCTGGGCACCAGGGATACAGGAGGAGCAAGCCCAGACCTCTCCTCCCTAAACTGAAGCTTATATTGTGTCCAGAAGTTAATTTATACACGTACTGAATTCGCTGTCATATGAAGTTATACATAACTGCATGTGAATGAAGAAAGATGGAAAGATGAACATGTCAAATACAAGGGTAAATATACCAGATGAGATTCAAGAAACCTGGCTGGTAGCTCTGACTGGAGCAAATCACCTCTATGGCCTGAGACAGGATCTCTATTTTCCCCTTTCTCTTCCTTGAGTCTATGAGATTTCGAAAAGTATTTACATTAGTGATACTGGAAGGAAAAAAAGCACCATTTTATTTAAACCTGGTGAGGCAGGCACTAACAATCCTACTTTCTCAATTATGCAGCTAAATTAAATGGCTGAACCAAACACATTCTGCTAGCTGGCAGCAAAATCAGGAATCAAATCTAGGTCTCCTATTCCCAGTCTTACAGCCCGTAAGACTATAAAAGTTCCCAGAACACCAATGTTTGTCATGAAGACACTTCATAATGTCTAGCTGCATCTGAAGGAATCAAAAATCAAATTTAAGCACACAGGGCATAGAGAGAATAAAATCACTTATAATACACATTCTCTAACTTAATTCTTTCCATCCAGATCGTAAAAGGATGGCACACTAAACCACTGAGGTAAAAACACTGCCCCAAGGGACTCAGAGAACAAATGTTCTTAAGGATTGTGTCCTGAAAACAATCTAACTGAATCCCATGGCTATGTTTCTCTGAAAACAGGTCATGGTTTATAAACCTAAAATGATGCACTGAAAGGAATGTATAATAAATGTGTTCAAGAGAAGAGTAATTCTCAGGGTTGCTAGATTTAGCAAATAAAAATACTGGATACCCAGTTAAAACTGAGTTTCAGATAAACAATGAATAATTTTTTAATATAAGTAGAATCTAAAATTCAAATTGTACGGGGTGTCCTGTATTTTAGCTGGCCACACTAGTCAATCGATATTCTGTTTTTCCAAACTGAAATTATTGGCAGATAGACAACAAAGAAAAGGTAGGTTCTGTGGAGCATACTAATGAGCTCCAGGCTATTAAACCACTAATACTAATTTTATCATCGAAAGAGCACAAAGGAGCCTGTGTACCACATTGTGATCCTGTGTATGATAACTGAACCTTTTGAAAGCTCTTGGATTAATAATTTGTGGCATAAAATTCTTCCTTAAATTAAGTCTTTTCATTTTACTGTCCAAACCATACCATATATTTAATAGAGAAAAAAACAAACTGCAATCTACTTATAAAACGGAGGTTGACTAATTGCTAATTCTTGGGACTTACAAAGCACCCCTAGAAGTTGTGTTTTTCAGCCATAAATCCAAAATTCCAATCATTATTCTAGCATATAGGATTTGTGACCAGTGGCAAACGATTTTCTTCTTCTGAGTTTCAATTTCATCCTCTACATAATAGGGGAAATACTGCCTGTTCTATCTTCTTCATGAAGTGCAAGGTGCTGACTGTCTTCAGCAGAATATAAAGTCAAGAATACCAAACTGGCCATCAGGAAACAACTCTAGTTCCAACTATAAGAATACACAGATGTGAGGCTGAACCAATCACAACTTCTCTGGAGGCCGTTTTCTCCAGAGTACAAGTCCTTCATTATAAAAATGGTCAGCTGTATCAACAGGTCATGAAGACTCCCACAACTTCTTACGTTATCAATAGGCCAGTAGGTGATGATTATTAGTTTGGTCAACTCCTGTCATCTCCTTTTGCCCCTCAGCTTCCCCATTTTCAAACAGGGGAAAGACTTCTTACTGCTTCACTCACCACACAGGGTTGATGTCTGAGACAAGTTATAAAATGCATGTGGGGCTTCCCTGGTGGTGCAGTGGTTAAGAGTCCGCCTGCCAACGCAGGGGACATGGGTTTGAGCCCTGGTCCAGGAAGATCCCACATGCCGCGGAGCAACTAAGCACGTGCACCACAACTACTGAGCCTGCGCTCTAGAGCCTGCAAGCCACAACTACTGAGCCCGTGCGCCACAACTACCGAAGCCCACGTGCCTAGAGCCTGTGCTCCACAACAAGAGAAGCCACCGCAATGGGAAGCCCGTGCACCGCAACGAAGAGTAGCCCCTGCTCAACGCAACTAGAGAAAAGCCCACGAGCAGCAACGAAGACCCAACACAGCCAAAAATAAATAAATAGATAAATAAAATTTTAAAAAAAGAAAAAGAAAATGCATGTGGAAGCATTTCAAAATCTCTTCCATATTTTTAAGATGTTGCTATCTCCTAGACCCTTAGTACTCATTCCAGTGGAGACAAAGGGCTGGGGTAAAGAGAAATGGCTCTTCATTTCCTCATAAAGTTCAGTCAAGAGAATCAGAGGAAATGAGGGGGAAAGAGGTCGTGTTCCAGGTGGTATGGGTCCACAGGCTGAGTGGGTCTAACAGCGTTTGGAAATAGGCTGGCTACATGCATCCTGAGCATTCAAAGTCCTTGTCCAAAGCAGATACTGCAGATTGTCATTTATTATAGAATCCCACTAAGTTTTCCCCCTTAATAGAAGAGTTACATCATAACTCTCCATAAGTTACATCCTAGCCATTTGAGCAGAAAGAATGAAATGGATGCAAGTTCCACAAAGGTATTTTACCCTCTGCTCCAAGCACTAATAACTTAGAGACACTGCTTCCATGTATAAGCAAGTCCTTGTTAACTGTCCTGCAATCACAAGGAGAGTGGCCCTCTTGAAGTCTTTGAGTTGATTTAACTTTTACAAGGCTGTTAATGAAAAACAATAGGCCCTGGACCCTTGAAATAAAGCCACAGCCAAGGTAAATACAATAAAAATTAATGCTGAGAATTTATAATCGATGACAAGATCCTGATGTTTAACATCCCATCCAAATCATTCCTTCTCTCCTCACCAAAATCTGTTTTATTATCCTCCAGTCAGTTATTTCCTTCCATATTTTATTACACAAAAAATTGCTTTCCTCATAAATGAGTTGTATTATATATCTTTTTAAAATGGGTAAATTCAATTTAGTTTTGTTTTTAAACTTTAACAATATGTCTTAAAATAACTAGAGAAACCCTGGAGGGTACCAGAATCAATGCTGGGAGCTATTGCTCTCAGGTAACATGCACGTGAAAACCATCTGTGGTTTCAAACTTGTGGGTCCCACAGCTGCTGCTCAGCGCTCACTAAGGAACCCTTTCCCATACTAAGTAACGAACCCAAAAGATTGATATTAATTAGACACCAGGAAATAAAGCCAAGATAAAAACTTGTCATGAGTTTACCATAAATGTGACTTGGATTTTAAATCTCAACTCTTTTAAAACAATGAATCCAATCAGAAGTTTACTGTCTTAATATTCTACTTTACCGAAGACTCTTGCAGCTCAAACTGTCCATGCAATGATGATTTAATATAAAAATCAGTGTCACGAGGAATAACATTTAATGTATTTTGATTTCATGAGGCTTCTTTACAGCACTAACAGCACTGCATTCTCCAAGACAGTGCTTCAATGTGGGTAGAGCACACTATGAAACTAAATGAGTTCATGAACTCAAAAGGCCAGGCTGCCAGGTCCTAGCAGCTGCTGCAGGAAAAGGCTGAGCTTGACACTTCCATTGTCAGACATTTGGGGTCTTTAGACCAGGGTCTTTAGCCTCTTCCTGAGTTAAATTCCTCATGACATTAAATCTATGAGTCTTTGCATTGCTTCCATTAACAGTGATACTGAACTTCAGTAGAAAATGGTGGGTAAGGGCCCTAGGTGGGACAGACTTAGGCTTCAACTCCGGAGCTGCTTCTAAGATAAGACTTCAGATGCATTATTTACTCTCTCTATAAGATGGAGATAATGGCATTAACCCTCACAGTCTTCTTAAGAAAATTAAGGGAAATCATGCCTATACAGTGATAGCATAGAGTCTGGTACACAGTGTTTAATATGTGATAGTTACTGTTTTTAAGTTAATTGAACATTTTTTTTTTGGCCGTGCCACATGGACTGCAAGATCTTAGTTCCTAGACTGGGGATTGAACCTGGGTCCTTGGCAGTGAAAGCACTGAGTTCTAAACACTGGGCCACCAGGGAATTCCCAAGTTAATCGAACATTAAATGGAATATATTTTCAAAAGCAATTAATTTTTTTGTAAAAATAAAAAGAATTTATTCATGGGTTTCTACAGAATAATGATGTTAGCCATTGTTTCTTTTTAAGCTCCTAGTTTAAAAGCACTAATTTCTCTATAGAAACACTTGTGCAAAAAAAAAATTGTTTTAATGTTGGTGTTTTCTCAAATTAGAATTGAAAAAACATAGACTCCCTAGACCAATAACCACACTTACATATGACAAATTTTCTGAATAACACATAAAGATTAAGAGCTGAACATATAGTTGAGAAAAATCACTTTCTATTACTACTCAGAACTTAATTTTTAAAAATAAGTTATAGAATTTGGGATTTTTTCCAAATATCACAGATATAATAAAACTGTTTGACAACAAATGTGATATACAACTAATTATCTATAATAAAAACCATAGCAATATTTCATAATAACCATAATTCTAAACTGGAGAATGATTTTAATACTTGATAAAACAATGCTTCAGTACTCTGCTACGAGAGATCTTGGGATTAAAGTTGATCCATTTTAGTTCCTACCCAAGGGGGCTTACTTGGGGGGATTCTGTAAGTAGGTTGATGCCTGGATCTCAAGGAGGTTACCCTGGAACAGTAACATTTGGGGAGATTTGCAGAGTGCCTCAAACAAAACAGAGGAAAAAGTTGCAAGCCCTGAATGACCCACAAAACACAATGCATGATCATGTTTTTTAAGTCTCCTATTAAAACTTCACCCCTTTCTCTTTCTCTCCAGTGCTTTTTTCATCATTCATATGAATTAACCACTAAAACCAGAATTACAAAGAGTGTGTTAGTTTCCTGTCTAAAAAGGGATGGTTGATAATTTATATGGAAATGTGCTTTATCTGTAGGAAAAACATAAAAATAACTCACATAAAATATAATGTTAGATACTTCTCCTGCTCTTGGATCCTTATTTTACACAGTTCTAGCTGCATTGTTTGTAAAATTTGACCTAGATCCACCACTCATACTTGGAAAATACTTAAAGGAAACTATTCAATCTAAGAAGTTGATACTCTGCTCCTCTGGTGAGAATCAAGAATGCTTACAGCTGAAAGAGATTTTTAAACTCATTTATGAATTTCTCTGCCTTGATTTCTCACCCCCTCCTACCTCCCATTTTAAAGCCAAGATTTATTAACCTGGGCCAGTCACAAAGCTTGGGACACAGTCGGAAGGTCTGGACTCCCATTCCAATTCCCTTTCCAGTACCTTACACAATCCACAAAAGGTTCTGTTTAAACCATTAATAAAAATTCGTCTAAAAAATGAGAAGGACACAAAGTCTATTAAATCCCTGTTCTGTTGTTCTAATTCCCACTTATCAGAATAAGGGGATGACTCTCAAAGTTTGCAATTATAATTAAGGTACTGATGATTCTCAAGGTAAAATAAATAGTAAACTACTGAAAATCACTCTATAAAAGATAAGGAAATATGTATTAGTTCCTTTAAATTTCTTAAGAACCCTAGAAGTAAATGCTATTATTCCCATTTCACAGAGAAAGCAAATAAAGTACCTAAAGGTCATACTTTTAAGAAAGAGGTAGTTCTGGGGTTGAAGCTTAAATCTGTCCTATCTGGGGCCCTTAACCACCATAAATTGAAGTAAATCTTAAAGAGTTCAGAACAGTGGCTCCCAACCAAGTAGTGGTGCCAGCTTTTGGGGGCATTTGGAAGTGTGTGTCACAATAATCAGGTGCTCCTGACATGTAGTGTCTGGGGCCCAGGGATGTTAAACATCCTGCAATACGCTGAACGGCTTCTCACGACAACAAAAAGTATCACTACCAAATGCCATACAGCATCCCCTTTAAGAAGCAATGGTTTACTATAATGGAAAAGAATATGAAAAAGATTAATCACTTTGTTGTAAACCTGAAACTAACACAACATTGTAAATCAACTATACTTCAATTTAAAAGAAAAAGAAAAAAAGCAACAGTTTAGAAGAATAAAAGATTAACCTACTATAACAGTGTATCAAATGAAACAGGGGCTATCTGGGACACCTCCAAGTGATTCCTCCAATAATCTCTACTCTGATGTTACAGTGAGTAGTTCCCTTGCTTCTGGCATGGATTAGAAACAAATGCTGTCTAAAGTTATTTAATGTTCCCAAGTTTTCTCCAGCTATGAAAACATCTGAGAAGCTTACTGGGACCAAATATAAATAAAATGCAGAACTGCTTCACATGGTTTTACATTCAAATTTGACCAAGAGTTGGAAGAGGAATGTTTTGTAATTTTCCATGCATTCACAATCACATGTATGGAAAATGTTCCTTAAAGGAAAACTTACTTGCATCTGAAAGAAAACCTAATAACCAAAATCTATGCTGTAAATATGTAAACCGATTTGTTTAGCAGCTTAGAGATGGGAAAGATTGGACTAGATTGGCATGGCCTAATATGAGGTATGAGAAGCCCTGAGAGTCCAGAGCAATTATGTTTTGAAGATCTGTAGTTTTTCTATGGAAATGCTTCAATTTTGCGTTTTCACACTAATGACAATTAAAACCAAAAAAAAAAAGTAAAAGATGTATACTTTAAATTACTGGGATGACCACCTTATAATCAAATACTATCCTGCAATTTTAGCAGTCAAGTTTATATTTGTATTTACAATCACACTGCTGCCCAATGGTTCTGGGATAAAGAGAAAATAAAAGAGGTAGATTTAATATGTAAATGTGCTTTCAAGCCAAATAAAAACCAAAAGCTGGTGTATTGTGCTACAGGACTAAAAGTTTCATGATTGTTATGAGAGACCCAGTGGGAGAAATGAATCATCACAAGGCAACTGTAGCAAAGGCAAGCTGACCTTACCAGACCCCCCTGCATCCCAATCAGGGCCACATTCACTCTACAAGTATGAATGTTGTCAATTTGCATTTGGCTAGAGTTTTATCATTTTATTCCTAATTAACTTATACATTTATTTTGGTATTACAGTTGCATAAATGCTATGATTAAATTATACCTACTCTTAAGAATTCCTCATTTAACTCACATTAAAATGAGAGAAAGTCAATACTAGGTATGGCAGATATCTGGAACTTCTGAATGCACTCACATCACCTTCTTTTGGGAAATCCCCTCCCCTCCCCCACTGACATATCACACTATGCGTTACCTGCCCCAACAAAGTAGTGAGACAACCCTATTCTTCCCGACACAATGACTGGCCTACAGCAGGCAAGTGATGCAAGCAAGGCCAAATAATTTTGAGGGCTGATATGGATAAGAAGGTACTTTTCAAACATGAGAAATTTAAGACCCACATAAACTTGCCAAGAAGAAACTTTTCCAGCTCACGAAGAAAGCCTACCAGAGAATAAAGCCAATGCAGCATAGGGCCAAAAGGACAGATGGAGGGAGGGAGGGTGGGAGGGAGGGAGGGAAGGAAGGAAGGAAGGAAGGAAGGAAGGAAGGAAGGAAGGAAGGAAGGGAGACAGATTGATTAGATAGACATACAGACAAAAAGAATGTTGACAAGATTATTTGACACCCAAACCAATCTCCAGGAACGTCAATCATGTGAGTTAATTATGTATGAGTTCAAGTTGAGTTTTTGTCACTTGTGACCAAAAGCTTTTTAACTAAGATACTGGGGATCAATAAGAATGTCTTTCTTGGGCTTCCCTGGTGGCGCAGTGGTTGAGAGTCTGCCTGCCGATGGAGGGGACATGGGTTCGTGCCCCGGTCTGAGAAGATCCCACATGCCACGGAGCGGCTGGGCTCGTGAGCCATGGCCGCTGAGCCTGTGTGTGTGTTTTAATTATTTCATGAGCTTAAAAAATCAGGACCTGTATATGTATAGCTGATTCACTTTGTTATAAAGCAGAAACTAACACACCACTGTAAAGCAATTATAATCCAATAAAGATGTTAAAAAGAAAAAAAAATCAGGATCTTTTCTCTTCTTATGACCTCAGTATACTTATTATTACAAAATATAATAAGTAACAAGATTATTCGGAGAAGACCATTTACAAAATGTTAATTTTACTTTACAATTCAGAATCAAGAGAAAGGTCTCAAAGAACACAGAAGCTAACAATGGCACCTAAGACTTCATAAAGCATGTTCACTACAAACTACAAATGGGGCACATGGATATATATATCTCCATATATATGGCTTTTTTAAAGCTTTTTAGAATATTCATCAGAATGATTCTTATGAACTTAACACTCTGTTTTCTTTACCTGCCTTAAATATTTAGTTGGCAATAAGTATAAATTCCTACCAGTTAGAGAAAATGAATAAAGCACTCACACCATGAAAAATAATATGATTCAAAATAAAATGAGAATACCAAGTCGGTAAATAAGATTACAGAACTAAATATCAAATGAATGACTCAAGTGGAAAGACTTTCTTCAATTTTTATTCTTAGGTTGTAATTCACAGGCACTTTTTTTTTTTTTTTTTTTTTTTACTGAGAACCTGATTTAACAGATATTTCCAAGGCCACATCAATCAGTTATAACATTGGTCAACTGAATCTACATCTGTCCAGCTAAAGTAATCTCACAGGAAGTTCTGCAAAGTCAGTAGTCTGCATTCTAAACTCAAAAATTAGTCATTTTTCAACCCTCCAATATCAATCAACTCAGTGATTTATTTAATTGTCCTGCAGTCCTTACCAAAGGCTTTTATCCTAAAATGAGTTTTTATCCTACAATTAGCCCTGAGAACAAAGAAAAAAATCTAACTCAACCCAACAGTTACAGGTTTAATAAATTGTTAGTTTGAAAAATATTTGGGGGGCAAGCTAATAAATACCAAGCACTTTTTTTTTAAAGCCTTTTCAAGTATGAAAGAAC
>NW_006791822.1:2776085-2778348 GCF_000442215.2 Lipotes vexillifer | reverse complement strand
CCAAGCATTATTAAAATATAGCAGGAAGTTCAAACAGTTTTAAGTTAATTCACATTTTCAAATATAGAGGAAGGGAAGCAACTTAGTAAGACATACTCTCTGTAATCAGATAAGGGTGAAGGTACAAACTTTACCCATACAATTTGAAAGCACTTTCAAATATTTTAAAAGAAATGATATCAGAGACCAGACTCAAGCCATTTCTTTAGGTGGAACTATTTAAAAAGGAAATTTTGTTGCACAACATAATCAGAATGCTAAAAACTGCTCATCTTTAGGTACTGAAGATGATATTAAGAAAATATTGGCAATTCCAATAGATCTTCAGATCACAAACTGAAAAAAAAGCTACTGAATTGTACCACAAGCCTATTTAAGTGTTATACTAAGCAAATAGATTTATTTTGAATGACTAATTGCAATGCATTAGTTGTACCACAGTTTTAGGAATCATGACCTTGTATTGGGGGCTTTAAAAATGGAACTGAATATGAAACCTTGAGAACACTAGTAATAGAAGAGCAATGAGAAACATCATTTCAGGGGCTCCTACGGATTCTTCCAGATTCAATCCTATCCAAATTCAATCCACATGAGTACTTTTAGGGCACTAAAAGGTACCTTCGAGCTGGCTATAAGGACCCTGGTTATAAGCAATACAAGGATAAAAGGACATTATTACACCAGAATTACCATAATGAAAATATTAGAAATAATATCAAAGCCAGACTGAGTCAATACCCACAGGATTTTATTATCTTCAACACTAGTGACTGCTTAACAAAATATGCTTAACAAATCGTGTCTGAAAATTGTGAGTTTATATTCCTATATGATCATAGAAACAATCATTTTTAAGATTGAATAGCAATATTTATTTTACACCTATCATCTGACTTTAAGATAATATCTTGCAAAAAAAAGTTACAGCTTTTAGAGGTGAGAAAAAATAAGAAAAGAAAGAAAGAAAGAAAGAAAGAAAGAAAGGAGAGAGAAAGAAAGAAAGAAAAGAGAGAAAGAAAAGAAAGAAAGAAAGAAAGGAAGGAAGGAAGGAAGAAAGAAAGAAAAGAGAGAGAAAGAAAGAAAGAAAAAAGAGAGAGAAAGAAAGAAAGAAAGGAAGAAAGAAAGAATCCCAAACTCAGGACCTGGAACATCAACTAATTCACCACAGCTTTGCAGTGTCAAATAAAAGGTCTATCATAGAAAACTACATGCGAGTGTAAAACTTCTGTTTCTGGACTTTGATCCAAGTGGTCATAAAAAGTTGTCCTCACTTAGTATCTCCTATTTCCAGTATATGCCAAATATTCTCAAGCTTTTGTCTAGTACAAAACAAAGCAATAAAAAGTCAATCATATTACCCCTACAATTCTAAATGATCTAAAACATCGTGCACACAGAGCTGATTAGTAACTAATGAAAGGTAAGTTATTCTAATAAGCTGTCAAGAATAACAACAGCTGTTAAAGTGGCATTAGCACCAGAAAGGCTTCATCTGTGAATGCACAAGCATTAAAGCCCTTAATGAACGCAGCATCTCAAACTCGTAGGACTGCAAAGTTTTCTATGATAGCGAGGGGGGAGGTTTTCCATAGGTTTTAGTTACTAGTCTCAAAGTAATTTTTATGCCTATAGATTATGTTACGAATTGTTCAACTGACACTCTCAAAATTCACCTAAACAGGTTTTGATTGCTGAAAAGCATCTATTTGTGTGCTGCAAGCTATAGCTTTTAAGGAGGTGCTTGGCTCTGTATTTGAAGATAATTATAGGAAACAATGTAATACAGCAGCAATAACTGCTTTCAAGGTCAACCAAAATTCACAGGTGTTTAAATGAGAGTTTAGTGCCTGAACCTTCCTTCTATTCAGGGACTACTATTGAGTGCAGACCATTCAGTCTGGGGAGAGAATACAGAAGCATGCATGAATGTCAAACAACAATTAAATCAAATAAGGTAGAAACAGTTCTATCAATGAGACTGTTTACAGGCACAGATGGCCAATCTCAGTGAATCCAAATTTATTTAAAATCTTAAAACTCGCCAAATGCCTCTACAGAGCTATTCTGTTGCATGGGTTTCCTGAATCACATACAGTATTCATTTTTTACAGTGTGTAACAAAAGGGATAAAAGCAAAGTAATGTGATCTTCTTGTTAAAGCAAACAAACAAACAAACAAACGACTTAGCTGTAAAGTTAAGGTGTCTGTAATAAGATTTGACCACAACCATGTGAATCACACCGTGTTCAGCAGGTTGAC
>NW_006791822.1:2768965-2776049 GCF_000442215.2 Lipotes vexillifer | reverse complement strand
CAGCAGGTTGACCTTTTTATAATCAACTAGTGCCCAATCTCTGATTCTTATTTTAAGTTTCCAGTTAATGCCATCAAATATAAGCCCAAACTGGAATACTGTTTCTTGAAAAACCTCTGGCTACGCATAAGACTTAGATTATATTCTTCACACTGACAACTTTCAGCGCCTTGTAACTCCTAAAATTGAGGGCCTGCCCTACTCTTGAATGTCTTACACTTTCATTTTCCGGCTTACACTCAAGATAAACTCTTCTCTCAAGATTATATACACACACATATATATATCACAGAAAGGGTTCAGCCTCTTGTCAACACCAACTGTAATATAAAAATCCAAACTGAAGGTCTAAATTTTACACTAAGCAGTGTACTTTTGAGAATTGGGATTTTAATCCTATGCTACTTGGGGAAAAAAGTAATGTGAAAAGAAATGTAACTTAACTCATTCAATTTATTTTCCAAAAAAAAGTAACTCAAAGTTCTGGCAGGCTCTCAAAGTGAAGTGCTTTTACGTATGAGTTAAAACCTACCGGCAAACAATCCCAAGTTTGTCTTTAAAATGGGGGGGGGGGGGACAAAGGACATTTACGCTGATTTTAAAATAAGTAATTTTGTTCTTTCTTAATAATCTGCCTGAAGAACATCTCTAAAGAACATCCCCCTACACATTTAAAATATCAGCCCAGTTCTCCTGCCCATTCCCCATTCTATGCGCTATAGTTCATTAAGGGCGGAAGAGTGGAAGTGTGCAAGGGTGAAAACAAACCGGGGACAGATGGCCTAGGAGGAGGTGACCTCTAAAAACTGTTGGCTCCCAGCAATCGATAATTCCAGACCTAGATGGTCTTAGTGCCTCACCCCAAACTCGCAAAAAAGTCCTCTTCGGAAAGAAACCACTTTCCATTCAGGGTTTATCCTCTGGTCGCTCCAGATTTAGGATTTTGATAGAAGGCGAAAGCGGCGAACAGGATTTTAAAAGGAGGGCGGAGTAATTAAACAGAAGAGATAAGATTTGCGCCGAAGCCACCGCCTCTTATTAAAAACCTCCGAAAGTGATCAAATCGACACCAACTCTGAACGTCCGTTAGAAGACGCGGAGTTAAAAAGAGCCCCATCTAAGACCTCAAAGTATTACATCCACAGGAAAGTAAAGGAAGACAAAAATCTCAGTCCATTTTCAGTAAAGCGTCGCCCCGCCGGTGTGACCCGGGTGCCAACCCCCAGCACCCGGCCCCCACCGCGCCCCCAGGGGAAGTGGGAAAGACAGGGAGATGCTGAAGGAAGTACCTTGTTTTGTCCCCAAAAGGCAACATAGCAAACGTGGTGAGTTGGAGGTGCAGATCAGGCGGCCTCGACGGACCCTGGACTCCAGGAGGCGCTGGGGGTCGACGACGTGCCCAGGTGAGGCCGGTAACGCGAAGCCGGCTCCCCTACCGCCCCCGCGGTCGCGCCACCGCCCGCGGCCGCCCGTTCGCCCCGCGCTGCGTCGCCCCCTGGCTGGGAGCGCCCGGATGAGTCGCAGCGGTGCGCCGGCGAGTGGGAGCCCAGCGCCCAGCCCCAGGCGGCCCTTTCACCATCACCGCCCCGCGTGCGTCTCCCTCCCGGCGAGGCGGCCAGCGTCAGCTGCCCGAAGGCCGCTGCCGGGAGCCGGCGACGGCGAGGTTCGGGTCCCTTCTCCAAAGGGGTGCGTCTGGGAGTCAGCCCGAGTCCGAGCGCAGCAGCCTTGCCCGCGCCCCGGCTTCGCACCAACTCCTCCGGCTTCGGGGCACCCGCCCGCCCCGCACTCTCCGTTCCACCCTCCTAGACCCTCGGCTTCAGTCTCAATTCCTCTCCAAGTCTCCCGCGAGCGTTTCCCACGCGCGCCCCGACTGCTCGCTGGGCAGCCGCCTCCCAAAGGACAGGACCCCGCCTCCCAAAAGACAGGCTCCCTCCTCCCCGCCCTCCGCAGCAGCCGCCCCAGCGCTTGGCTCCGGACCAGGAAGAGCTGGCCTCTGGGGTCGCCTCGGGCCGCGGGACCTGTCACCCGCTGGGGTCCGCTCACCGCCGCGCCTCCCCACCTCCCTTTGTGTGCACGCCACGAACCCCTCCGCGGAGCCCGTTCGGCGGCGCCGCCTTGCGCGCAAAAGCGAAGGAAAAGGGGAGCGCGGGACAACCAGGGGACTGGAAGGGGGCAAAAGGCGACATCACTCACTTTGGGAAGGTTCCGGCATGTTGCTGCCTTTGGGCTTCTTCGTGGTCTCGCCCCCACCCTGGCTTCCCCGCCCCGCCAGGGCCGGGGCGGAGAGGGACGGGGGAGGAGCGGAGCCACAGGGAACGCGTTGGAAATGGTGCTTCCGGAGCTGCAGGGAAGGGGCTTAAAATCTGTTTTGGTTTCGCTAAGGAGCTTTAGGGGAACCAGGAGGCTAGAGAAGGGCTAGAGGAAGGCCCGTGAGCGCAGATATATGAAAATAATCTTGCTCCCAGGGAATACCAGGGCTGCCAGCCTGTGTGTGTGTGTGTGTGTGTGTGTGGGGCGGGCTGCCTGTGTGTGTGTGTGTGTGTGTGTGTGTGTGTGTGTGTGTGTGTGTGTGTGTGTGTGTGTGTGTGTGTATGGGGGGGATCGGCACGTTCATTTTTGTATTTGAACTTTGTGAGCAAGTTGGATCGAATCCGACGGTTTTTCGACTGTACTCGCCTTAAAGTCGAGGTCTCTACACCGTTAACAGGATCATGGCCCTACTTCAAAAGCAAAGGGCCTGAGAGTGGAGACGGTTTAATGGTTAACGAAGGGGAAAATTCAATAGGGGAGAGAGAATAGCCCCAGGTCACGCTCCATGCCCCGGCAGGGTCTTCCGTGGGTCCTCTTCTTACCTGGTGCCTTTCCTAACAAAGTAAGAGAAGGTAAAGTCCCAGTGATCGTCCAGCCACGCTTCGACCGAGTCCTGGTCCCACTGCTGCTGCGGCCGCGCGGAGCCGGGGCCGCTCTGCTCCATGATCGGCGCGGCGCCTCTCTGCGGCTTGCTGGTGCTGGTTTTCCACCCCAGCTGGGGTCCCTCCCTTGGAGGAGCTGGACTCTGCCTCGAGACCCTCCCCGTTCGCCCTGCTCCAGTCCGGCCGGCTTTCGGCGAAGCTGCTCAGGCACCGGGCCACCCTCCTGCCGCGCCCCGCCTCTCCCGGTCCTCACTGCTCCCAGGTGTGGCGGGGTGCAGCAGCCCCGCGCTTTCCCTGGGGTCTGGCTGAGACTGGCTCTCGCAGTCTCTCCAGTCCCAAGATTCCGAGGCGGCCGCGGAGGCGACTGGCGAGCTCTCCGGAATCCTAGTGGCCAGGACTAGAAGGAAGCCAAGGCGGCCGCTGGGGTGCGCTGTGTGCCGAGCCGGCTCCAGAGGAGCGCACAAAGGAGACTCTGAGTGTTCGCTGGGCTTCCCGCTCTAGGAAAGGGAAGGTCGCGCTGTGGAGAACCATCCCAAGCCCAGAGAGCGGCCCCGGGCCCCCCCCCCTGCCGCGCCCCGCCTCTCCCGGTCCTCACTGCTCCCAGGTGTGGCGGGGTGCAGCAGCCCCGCGCTTTCCCTGGGGTCTGGCTGAGACTGGCTCTCGCAGTCTCTCCAGTCCCAAGATTCCGAGGCGGCCGCGGAGGCGACTGGCGAGCTCTCCGGAATCCTAGTGGCCAGGACTAGAAGGAAGCCAAGGCGGCCGCTGGGGTGCGCTGTGTGCCGAGCCGGCTCCAGAGGAGCGCACAAAGGAGACTCTGAGTGTTCGCTGGGCTTCCCGCTCTAGGAAAGGGAAGGTCGCGCTGTGGAGAACCATCCCAAGCCCAGAGAGCGGTAGCTGGGGTTATTTTCGCCCGAAAATGAGAGGTGGTGGTAGCCCGGGCACTTTTCCTCAGGCCTGGGAGAACAATGACTGTCCCGCCTCGCTTTCCACCAGCCCAGCGCATGGGTCTGGGAGGAGCAGGGACGCACCTTCCTCGGAGCTCAGCCAGCGCAGTGGCTCAAAGCGCCCCAGCCGAGGACCACTCCTGGGTAAGGAGAGTTGGGGCGTGTGTCACCTCAATAGATTTGCAGGTCCTGGTGGGTAACTTCCAACAAAACCATTCCCGTGATTTAATGTTAATAATAACAACAACAATAATTATAAATTAAGTGCCTTCTCATCAAAGGCTTAATTTGCATTAAGCTCCTTTTCCTGACTGGAAAAAGAAAAAGGTAGGTTGAAATACAATAATCACGATGGTTTGTGTATGAAGTCAGAAAACAAGGGCGTCTCCGTACAATTAGGTTAACTTGAGAGTACGGGCACTACCCAGGTACCAGAGCAGCCAGTTAGCCCAATTTTAAGTTAATTCATCATTTATACTGAACTGGAATTAATACACACACACCACGAAAAAAGTATCTGTTTAAAAGGGCTCAGCCTTACTACCCTGTTTTGTCCAATCCCTATCATGCTTTACAAAAAAGAATTGGTGTCTTCCTTTGCTTTATCCTCATTCCCCATCTCCGTGCAGTTTTAGTATAGTATTTTGCCATGACCTAATTTTTTTGGCAAAATTAAACTGGAGCTGTGTTTCACAACGTGCGAATGACACCATTAGCAGTGATATACCAAAAGTGATTTAGCCGACATACTTTTAACAAACTCCTTTCAAAATATTCTTGGCAAGAATGTAAGACATTACTCACCACATAGAAACACATCATTAAACAGATAATATGAGAACTTTAAAAAATGTCTTCCAATCCCCCAATGCAATGGTTTATACTTCCTGCATTAAATAATTGTCCTTTTGTAACTTCAGTTTCTTTGAAACTTCATTGTTGTATGCAAGTAGCCACAAACCATTAAAAACCAAGCAAGGGAGTAGAGAATGAAGTAATGTATAATAAATTATATCAGATTTTAAAATGAGTTCTCTCCTAATTTGTTACTATGATAGTGATTACAGTGCTCATGAACAAAAGTGCTCAGTTTTTCCTTGTGGAAAGCCATGCGTTTCTCCTCTCAAGAGGTCAATTATAATTTAAAACTCTACGTCCTACTAAAGATGGAGTGGATTTTTGGCTTGAATTGCTTGCCTTGGCTGGCTACCATGATTAAAAATGTCCATTTTCTCTCCTAACTTCAAAGGGTTAAATTATCAGAAATCAGGAAGGCTTCCGAAAAGTTTGTGCAAGACAAACAATCTGTGGACTATCCCATCATGAGTCTCATTTCTGTGTGGTGTAGATGCTGGGTTGAGGGTTACTGTGAAGGCCTGTTAACCTGAGTGAGTATATCTCAAGGGAAGGGGGATGAGGCATTTCAAAATGTTCTAGTCTCTAGAAAACTCAGATAAAAGAATACCTCTTGTGACTTTAAAGTACTTTATAAAGTTAAGCATATTTTGAACTGGCCTCACCCTGGCCTTTTGTTCTCCAGCTCCACTTATTCTTTATCCCAATTTGCCCCATTATTTTATGTATGTTCTAACTTTTTGGTATGGATTGCTCTAACCATCTCAAATCTTGTTTTAGAATAAGTTGAAGAATTAGTAAATAATAAACATTACCAGGAAATAACTTGGAAAATGATGTGAATGCTACTTACAACAAACAAACATGCAATGACTTAACAGGAAGCCCTCCAATGTATTCCCATTGAATAAAACCCAAACTCTCTAACATGGCTTACAAGGTTCTACATGATTTTTACTGACCTCTACTGTTAAAGGTTTTATTCAAACAAGTAGAAAAAACAAACAAAACCATGGATGATCAAATTCCTTTTCCAAAAAAGAGAACAAAGTCATGACATCTTTCCTGCCATTTTTTTTTTCAAATACCACATAATATCTTCTGTTTCCTTGCAGCAAACCTATATGTTCCAGGCTTGAAAAAACTGAGTAAATACATTTGCACATATAATGGGATCTAGGTTTCTCATTGTTGAACAGGAAGCCTAGAAGGTACATTTTGGTGTTGAAATGGAATTGGAGGTTAAAAATTAAATGTGTGTGGGTGTGTGTGTGTGCATGTGTCATGTGGGGAAATCCCACATGACAAGGAAATGCAGGCAGCTTTTAAGAGCTGTGGGCAGCCTCCAGCTGACTGCCTACAAGGAGCTCTATCCAGAAAGAAAAATGAATTCCTCACTCTTATAACGGCAAGGAACTGAATGTCACCAACAACTGGAGTAAGCACAGAAGCAGGTATTTCCCCAGTCAAGCTTCAGATGAGACCATGATCCCAGCCAATAAATTGATTGCAGTCTTGTGAGATGCTAAGCAGAAGACATCTTCATAATTGACATCTTAATAACACTGAGTCCTAGAATCTGTTAACATAGTATATTTATCCATTTATTCTGATCTTTTAAATTTCTCCCAGCAATGTCTTATAGTTTTTAGTGTACATGTCTTGCACATATTTTAATAAACTTATCTCAGTATATTTTCCACTGTCACTGAGAGATACTAGAAGCAATGACATCCATGTGACAATGAGTACACTTAGTCCCAGATTTTGGTTTCTAAATACCACTCTTCACTTTAAAAGAAACCAGGAGTCTTTGGAGAAAAGATTCCAGGTTTGTGACAGGGAAAGTACAAAATATGCCTGGAAAATCTTGTTTTGACAGAAAATAAGAAAGACTTAAAAATGATACCAACATATCAGAACAGAGGACATATATGAAAGGGGCTTCCAATGTACAAGTCTGAAGCAATTGGAATATCACAATATATACTGATAGCAGCAAATTTTAAACCATTGACTAAAATAAGAAACTGTGATTCCATACTGATATAAATAAATAAATAGATAAGCAAATAAATAGAAGAGAAAGGAATGTTCCTTACAGTAGAATGCCAACTAATAAATATAAAAGGAATCAAGTAATTAGAAAATTATTAATAGTTGCTAAAACTAATTAATAAGACTGTGATGGGGCTTCCCTGGTGGCGCAGTGGTTGAGAGTCCGCCTGCCGATGCAGGGGACACGGGTTCGTGCCCCGGTCCAGGAAGATCCCACATACCGCGGAGCCGCTAGGCCCGTGAGCCATGGCCGCTGAGCCTGCGCGCCTGGAGCCTGTGCTCCGCAACGGGAGAGGCCACAACAGTGAGAGGACC
>NW_006791822.1:2759904-2768955 GCF_000442215.2 Lipotes vexillifer | reverse complement strand
CAAAAAAAAAAAAAAAAAAAAAAAAAAAAAAAGACTGTGATGATGGGTGGGATATCTACATAGCTTAAAGTATCTCCTCACATAAGAATCGATATTGTCAAAATGACTATACTACCCAGAGCAATCTATAGATTCAATGCAATCCCTATCAAATTACCAATAGCATTTTTCACGGAATTAGAACAAAAATTTTTACAATTTGTATGGAAATACAAAAGACCCCAAACAGCCAAAGCAATCTTGAGAAAGAAAAATGGAGCTGAAGGAATCAGACTCCCTGACTTCAGACTATACTACAAAGCTGCAGTGATCAAAACAGTATGGTACTGGCACAAAAACAGAAATATAGATCAGTGGAACAGGATAGAAAGCCCAGAGATAAACCCACGTACCCATGGTCACCTCATTTTTGATAAAGGAGGCAAGAATATACAATGGAGAAAAGACAGTCTCTTCAATAAGTGGTGCTGGGAAAACTGGACAGCTACATGTAAAAGAATGTAATCAGAACACTCCCTAACACCATACACAAAAATAAACTCAAAGTGGATTAAAGATCTAAATATAAGACCAGATACTATAAAACCCTTAGAGAAAAACATAGGCAGAACACTCTTTGACATAAATTGCAGCAAGATATTTTTTGATCCACCTTCTAGACTAATGAAAATGAAAACAAAAATAAACAACTGGGACCTAATTAAACTTAAAAGCTTTTGAACAGCAAAGGAAACCATAAACAAAACAAAAAGCCCACAGACGGGGAGAACATATTTGCAAACGAAGTGACTGACAAGGGATTGATCTCCAAATTATACAAACAGCTCATGCAGCTCAATATCACAAAAACAAACAACCCAATCCAAAAATGGGCAGAAGACCTAAATAGACATTTCTCCAAAGAAGACATTCAGATGGCTAACAAACACATGAAAAGATGCTCAACGTCACTAATCATTAGAGAAATGCAAATCAAAACTACAATGAGGTATCACTTCACACCAGTCAGAATGGCCATCATCAAAAAGTCTACACACAAATGCTGGAGAGGGTGTGGAGAAAAGGGAACCCTCCTACACTGTTGGTGGGGATGTAAATTGGTACAACCATTATGGAGAACAGTATGGAGGTTACTAAAAAAACTAAAAACAGAGCTACCATATGATCCAGCAATCCCACTCCTGGGCATATATCTGGAGAAAACCATAATTTGAAAATATACATGCACTCCAGTGTTCAATGCAGCACTATTTACAATAGCCAGGACATGGAAGCAACCTAAATGCCCAACAACAGAGGAATGGATAAAGATGTGGTACGTATATACAATGGAATATAACTCAGCCACAAAAAAGAACAAAATAATGTCATTTGCAGCAACATGGATGGACCTAGAGATTGTCATACTGAGTGAAGTAAGTCAGACTTCTAGAGAAAGACAAATATCATATGATATCACTTATATGTGGAATCTAAAAAAAACAGTACAAATGAACTTATCTATAAAACAGAAATAGAGTCACAGATGTATAAAACAAACTTATGGTTACCAGGGGTAAGGCAGGGAGGGATAAACTGGGAGATTGGGATTGACATATACACACTACTATATATAAAATAGATAACTAATAAGGACCTATTGTATAGCACAGGGAACTCTGCTTAATACTCAGTAATGACCTATATGGGAAAAGAATCTTAAAAAGAGTGGATATATGTATGCGTATAACTGATTCACTTTGCTGTACAGCAGAAACTAACACAACATTGTAAATCAATTACACTCCAATAAAAAATAAAAAATAAGTAAAATAAAATAAAATGAAAGTATCTCCTCACAGGTTTCTTATTACTTACTGTGGGAAAATAGTATCTTTACAACAAAGAGACCTTGTGGATGCCTCTCTAACCAAGTGATTCGATTTATTATCAACTTATACTGGGACAAACCAACAGTGTACACCTTTTAATAGAATATCCTGAGAAGGACACAACGTTACTTCTGTGTCATTACTGCCAAAATCATGAATCTAATCATGAGGATGAGATTGAGGGATTTACATAAAACACACCTAGATTGAGAAATTCTACAAAATAACTGGCCTGTATGCTTCAAAGATTTCAAGGTCAAGAAAGACAAAGACTGAGGAGCTCTTCATTATTTATTGCTATGCAATGATATTACCACAACATTAGTGGCTTAAAGCAACACACGTTCGTTACCGCTGTTTCTGTGAATTAGGAGTCTGGGCTGGTTAAGCTGGATCCTCTGCTCAGAGGTGTCTCACAAGGCAGTTGGGGTATCAGCCAGAGCTTCAGTCACATCTGAGGCTCAACTGGAGAAGGATCCTCAGCTAAGATCACTCAGGCTGTTGGGAGAATTCAATTTCTTGTGATTGTAGAACTGAGAAATTCTTTTTCTTGCTGGGTTCTGGCTGAAGACCTTTACAGGTTATTGGTTGGAGGCCAATCTCTGCTTCTCAAAGCCACGGTCAGTGCCTTGCCACACGGATTTTCCCAACATGGCCAGTTGCTTCCTCAAAGCCAGCAAGGGAGGCAGCCTCCATCAAGATGGGCAGTATAAGCTTATAATAATGTAATCAAACAGTCACATACCCATAATCACATAAATACATACATACCTTTGCCATACTGTATTTGTTGGAAATGTGGACAAAAAAAAGTTCCCTGCCATTTCAGTAAACAATGAATGTTGCCTGCCATCAAGCCATCAGCCACTGCAGCTGCCTCAACAGTGTGCCCAGAGGGGAATACAGGATAGAGAAATGCAGGATACTGGCCCTAGATATTGATAGTTAAGATGCATAACAAAGGAACAGTTTCTGTGAGCCCAGACTCTTGCATCTTCCCATAAATAGAAAAGCACTAAAAATCATTACGATGAAATGTCTGGGTTTTGTCTGTTTTTTGTTGTTGTTGTTTTTGTGTGTGTATGTGATTAGTTAGCAGTAGTCTTTTGATGTTCGACTACATGGTTTTTTTTTGTTGTTGTTGTTTTGTTTTGTTTCCCAGCAGAAACTCTTCTATGTCCTGGTTCCTCCCTTACGTCTATGGAATAGTTCCTCAGAGCTGTTTGAGAGGGTGTATCCTGGGATATAGTCCTCAGTAAGGCCACCAAATAAAACATAACTCTCAACTTTCAGGTTGTACATTTTTTTCAGTTGAAAGAAGCAAGTCAAGGTTTTGCCCTCACATAAAGGGAGGGGATCATACCAGGGTGTAAACAGCAGGATGAGGGGGTCGTGGAGGCCCCCTCAGGAATCCAACTAGAATAATATTGTATAATAAAGCACAGTGATTGGGACATAGCATGTGTTCAGTAGATATTTGCTGGGTCAATTTAAAAAGAAATGTGGGCTTTTTCTTAGAGTACTTTGGCAGTACTTTTGCTTATTGTATGTATGTAAATATGTCAGCAGTTGATCTCTGGGGAAGGGTTATTTCTTTTAGTGGTCTTTAGAAGTCGTATCACACTTAATAAGATCAGCTTATTCTTAGCAGCACTAGGCTTATGTGATATAGCAGTTTTCTGAGGACAGTGTTTGAGTACATGTTTCAAGTTGTTGCACAGTAGGGCTCAGCCTAGTATTTTAAATGTGTGAATTTAAATCAGACCATAATTCTCAATTTCAAAGAAAGAGCCAACCGATGAATAATAAACCTGTGTTATAGTGCAGTTCCATGATTCCAATCAGTACACAGCATTTTTCCCTCAAATCAAACATAGGGTTTTCTACCCAAGCCTCTTGAAGCAGCCAAGAATTCACTTTGATATACAAAGGCTGATCCATGTGAAAAGACATTACACAGAGGATGGCAAGCAGCTGTTCTTCATATCAAGGAAGGTCACACATAGAGGAAATGGACTTACATTAAAACAGGAGAGATTTTAGACAAATACTAGACACACTTTCCTGACAGAGGGATGCAACACAGATGGATTCATGATGAAAAACAACTGTGGACTTTTTCCCTAAAGGGGAACCTTGAGGTTCCTCGCTGCCCTTTCACCTGCATATGGAGAATATGTTAAAACAGAGGAATGATGTCGTTTTAATTGATATATAATATTAACCATTCACAGAAACATGAAATAACCTAAAACACCTACATCCGGAACAAATCTATATTTTTTTCATCCACTTTCCTACTAAAGAAAAGATTTCATTCTCTAGAGAAAATATCCTGTGCTAGTCAGAATAACTAAAAATAAAATAATTAGTTTAGAAAGAAATAGCAAGGAGTGAAACACTTTTAAGTTAACTGCATCCAGGTGTGACACACTTAACTAAAAACCAGTTTAAAAGTAGGTCATTTAAAATAAACTCTTTGAAGGTTAAAGGAATAAAAATGTGTATTTTTACAAGAAAGCCAAGAGATACAGGTTTGTTGATCTTGATTCTAGCCTAGAGAATCATTTGTCTTTCCTTTATAAGTTATAAATAAAAACTTTTTAGTTGATGCTCAGCCTCATTTAAAAAATCTCAGATGGCTGCATAGACACCATTGTGAAGCCCGCCTCTTTCCAAATATATAAGGAAAAGTGTGACAGAGAAAAAGAAAGAACCTCATGACTGGAGATAACATTCATTTTTTAGGAGTAACTTTTGGATAAACTTCTTTGACTCAATTCTTTGAAAACAAAAATCAATATTTTACAATTTAGTAAAATCAATTAAAACTCAAACAAGACCGCCAAATTAGGGATACTTAAGGTGTCCAAAAATTTTCACTCCACTTTGATACATGCCTTGAAAATACTCCATTTTTTTAAATAAACAAAGGTTGTACAGAGATCTAGATGAAGCTAGAAGTTCAGTCTTTTTATTGATAGATATAGTCACAGTGACTCAATTTTCCCATTCCTTTCTTATAGGGAAATGAAAAATATATTTAAAGGTGATAACATGCAGTCATAGTATTTGGAAGTTCTAGGATAAAATTTCCAGCTATGCTTACATAAAATGTTGTCTTTAAATAATAGCACTTCCAAGAAGAGTAATCAATAAATCAGTCGAAAGAAGGAAATACTCCACAGAACAGGCCCCAATTCCTTCAGTTTGTTTTCATTCTTCTCTGTCAATGAAATCACTGAGGTGGTGCATATATTAGAAGTATTGTGCAAGATATTCCAGCATGAGAGTAAAGCCTGCAAAATTTCTTTCATATTAGGTCTGGGAACCTGAAAAACATTTCAATAATGTATTAAAACTCTAGAATTGATCAATGCAAGTGATTTTCTCTTTGCAATAGTTACCTTGGAAGGCCATATCTTGTTTTTTTCCTAATATTTATTTATTTATTTATCTTTGGCTGCATTGGGTCTTCGTTCCTGGGTGCAGGCTTTCTCTAGCTGCAGTGATCGGGGGCTACTCTTCCTTGTGGTGCATGGGCTTCTCATTGCGGTGGCTTCTCTTGTTGCAGAGCATGGGTTCTAGGTGCACGGACTTCAGTAGTTGTGGCATGCGGGCTCAGTAGTTGTGGCTCGCGGGGTCTAGAGCACAGGCTCAGTAGTTGTGGCGCACGGGCTTAGTTGCTCCGCGGCATGTGGGATCTTCCCGGACAGGGGCTCGAACCTGTGTCCCCTGCATTGGCAGGCAGATTCTTAACCACTGTGCCACCAGGGAAGCCCGGCCATATGTTTTTATAAACTGTGTTGCCATTGCTCAAAACATTTTGGGAAATTCCTCTTTGAATGCTTTCAGAGTCTGCATTAGACTTTTTGCATCTCTTCAGTAGTGACATTATTTTGGTGTTTTTATTTTATGCTGAGAGTGAATTTGTTTTTTTGTATATTTTATTATTTTTTTAAAAAATAAATTTATTTATTTTATTTTTGGCTGTGTTGGGTCTTTGTTGCTGTATGCGGGCTTTTCTCTAGTTGTGGTGAGCAGGGGCCACTCTTTGTTGTGGTGCCCAGGCTTCTCATTGCGGTGGCTTCTCGTTGCGGAGCATGGGCTCTAGGCGTGAGGGCTTCAGTAGTTGTGGCACGTGGGCTCAGTAGTTGTGGATCGTGGGCTCTAGAGTGCAGGCTCAGTAGTTGTGGCACACGTGCTTAGTTGCTCCGCGGCATGTGGGATCCTCGTGGACCAGGGCTTGAACCCGTGTCCCCTGCATTGGTGGGCAGATTCTTAACCAAGGCGCCACCAGGGAAGCCCTGTTTTTTTGTATATTTTAAATAGCCAAAATTACTTCACCTATGATCTGGTGGGAAACACATTTTTTTTTTCTTTTTTGGTAAAATGAGAAATGTTTATAAAGTAATGGCACTGATTTTTGCAGTCTGGATTGGAAATTTATATAACCCTGTTTGCCAGCTGTGTGACTGCCCAATGCCTCAGTTTCCTTATCTGTAACAGTAGTAACAATGGCTCACATAGACTTGTTCTATTATGGGATATAATAAATATACTTTAGTAGTCAGAGTGCCCAGCACACAGTTAGAGCTCAATAGTTCTTACCTGGAGAATAGCTACATGAAGGGATTTCTAGCCCTTTCCTTTCTATTAAACTCCTTACTCCATCTATTCAAATCCAGCACATCTTTCAAAACTGACTCCAAATCTATTCTCTGAAGTCACCTTTTTGGTGTAAATAATTCATTTTGTAATTTTCTCTTTTTCCAACAATCACGGAGTCCTGAAGATTGATCGTACATCATGACTCTTAAATCCATCCCCTTTCCTCCAGCCCACTTCCTGTCTTCTATCCTTGAAGCCATGCATTCTCCATGTTGCAGGCAGAGTGATCTTTCCCAAGTGTAAGCCTGATGGAATCACTTCCCTCTTAAAACATTTTAGTGTTTCCCCATTATCCTCTGGATAGAGGACAGTCTTCTCAGTGGCACATATAAAGCCATTTGTGATCTGAACCTGGTTTATTCTAGAAGCATCAGTGCCACATTTCTTTAAATGTAGCATATTCTCACTTTCCCAGGACTTTGCAAAAGGCTGAAATTTGCTCTCTTTGGCTTCTGGGTAACTCCTTCTGGGTAACTCCTGTTCCCTCTGGATTTAATTTAGAGATTAAGTTCTCCAGGAAACTCACACTCCCAGGCCCTCTACGGGTCCCACTTCCCACCCAAGGCTCATTTAGGTATATACCTCTTAAGTAATCTCATAGCACCTGCTCAACCATTGCCCTGTATTGTAATCCTCTACTTGAAATTTATTTCCACAGCAAGACATGAGCTTCTGGAGGGCAGGCCCTGTGTCTTATTCATGCTAGTCTTAGTTGAACACCCCTGGGATCTTGTATTCATATTTATATCCCTAGGAACATAATAGGGCTCAGTAATCATTTATTGAATGAATGAATAATGTTTCTGATGTCTTATTTACTGCTCTTGTAACTCATTAACGATTTTTATTGTTATTAAGATAAAATAAATCTCCCAAATTTGGGCTTTCACACCTGCCCTCTCTGACTTGAAAAGACCCAGAGCTGCATAGCTCAACCTCTCACTTAATGTGGATCTTTGCTCACGTATCACCTCAGAAGGGTCTTCTGAGTAAGTAAATAGGACACACGATCAGACCATTGTCAAACACAGCTACATTTTTCTTGATACACTTATCTACTCTGACATTATATTCTATATTTATTATTTGTTTGTTTATTCCTGATGTCTGTAAGCTCCGTAAAGCTGAGTTTGTTTTATTCACCACTGGGTCCCAGCTCCCACAATACTGTCTGGCGCATGTTGGGTGCTTAATGTTAAGTAAAGTATTGAATACCAGATTATAAGGTCCTTGAGAACAGTAAATTGTGTATGCTCCACATAATAACCTAAAATATTATAGTATGTAATTGATAAATATATGTACATGTATTTGCTGTAGTCACCTAAAAAAAGTAACAGGGTGCCTCTTGAGGCAGGCAATACCTGTAGGTAAACTTTGAGGGGGGGGGAAATTAAAAATTAAGTGAGCACTTCCAACCTGTGAGAAAGGAGGCAGACAGTTTCTTTGAATCAGGTCTTCTGCTAAAAATCATGTGATGTTTTGCCTTTAGTTATATAGATGTGGTATAGGGAGGTTTCCCTTGTTTGAAGGGGGAATGACAGTTGAAACAAAAGGCTGCCATGCCCTAGGACCCCTTGAGTAAAAAAAGGTCCCTAGGATGGAGTGAATTTGTATAAGGAATTTGGAACATCTGGAAGAGAGGAACTAAAACATGTATCTTTATTACCTGTGATTTAGCATTGGGAGGCGGCTGGGGACGGCGGGACTTGGGGGAGTACAGTGTGCCAAGCTGAATCAGGATGCCCCTGATCTAGGTACAAAGACAGAGAAGAGCAATGGTTCCCCCTGAGGAAAAATCATCTGTGGATTTATCCCGAAGTTACAGAAGTTTCCAGGATCGTTCATTTACAGGATCCCTTCTGAGTCTCTGAGTGGGTCCCTAGCAATGTGACCACATCATTGCAACTATTTAACTGCTGACTGATTAAGACAACTACTCTTTCCACCCAAAATTCCTCCTCGGACTTCAGTACTATCACTGGAGTGGCTGAAGGCGTTTTGGGATCCAGCTAAGAGGAAGTTCATAGGTATACATTTAGTTTGGTTCAAGGGGGATATCTTTACCTGGTTCAAAGTCAATTCTCTTTATTGTTAAGTTTTTGCTAGCTGCCCTGCTGGAGGAATGAATTATAAGAATATTCCTACCACCCATTCTTCAGAATCACCTAATCTCAGGGTCAAGAAGGGTCAGACATTCTGTTGAAATATGAATGTGTCTTACACCACCTGTCACTAGAAGTATGTGGATAGTTCAGGAGAAAAAAGCTCTTTCTGACTTGGGGAATCTGGAAAACTGTGATGAGACTTAGTTTAAAATGAAACTGTAGGGCTTCCCTGGTGGTGCAGTGGTTGAGAGTCCACCTTCCGATGCAGGGGACGCGGGTTCGTGCACCGGTCCGGGAGGATCCCACATGCCGCGGAGCGGCTGGGCCCGTGAGCCATGGCCGCTGAGCCTGCGCGTCCGGAGCCTGTGCTCCGCAACGGGAGAGACCACAACAGTGAGAGG